>NC_087207.1:82675761-82678261 GCF_015104395.2 Macrobrachium nipponense
ATAGACTGTGAATGAAATCCACTCAAGTACGGAATAACTCAATACGAAAGGCGTGGAAATGACAGTTGAACAATTTCTCGATGCAAATGGCGTGGGACAAACAGGTAAACAGCTGTTAAAACCAGTTCAACTGGACAGTAAATGTGAATTCCACGCAAGTGTGAATAACTCAATGCAAGTGCTGCCGTGATAAATGGCAGTTGGATCCTTGTAAATAACAGCTCAACTGGGATGTAAATGAATGTTACATTAATGCAGATAACTCTACGCAAATGTGGTAAATGACAGTTGCATCCCTGTAAATAACAGTTCAACTAGGTTGTAAACGAATGCCACATAAACACAAAAAACTCTACGCAAATGCTGTGGTAAATGACAATTAGACCCCTGTAAATAACAGCTTAACTAGGTTGCAAATGAATGCCACGTAAATGAGAAAATCTCTACGCAAATGCTGTGATAAATGACAATTGAATTCCCATAAATGACAGCTAAACTAGGTTGTAAATAAATGCCACGCAAATGCTGATGTCTCGATGCAAATTGATGATTGAGGGAAGACAAAATAAAAATTCCCAATCTCGTTGCACAAATGCGTTAGACCAACTTTACAGAATTGCTTGAGATGCTGTTATAACGCAAGGCAAACTCCATTAAACTTTTGAGTTAAAGTTTTTTTCTCACCATCTAAACCAATAGCTTTTTTCTCCCACGCAAAACTAAAAGCCTACCTGTCGCAAATTAAATTCCTGGAGAATCTGGTCTCGCATACCTTCACGGCTAAATGGCAGGGCTTTTGGCGGGAGCCGACTGGAATTGCACGCGACAATGAATGAGACAGGTGGGGATTATACAGAAAAACGCACATGTGTCTAGTAGTTCCTTTGTTTACGTACGGCAAGGAGTAGCATACTTTACTTCTTATTTCAAGAGTTGAATGAATTTATGCTTTTTTTTTATAAAAAGTAGGACAAATCAATTGGACTAGATTAAAGCCATGTTGCCGGAGATTCTTCCAGGAACAATTCCTATACAAAGGATTTTATTTTTTCTTATCCCTCCTAGACATGTAGTTTTACCACGAGAGAGAGAGAGAGAGAGAGAGAGAGAGAGAGAGAGAGAGAGAGAGAGAGAGAGAGAGATGCGCTCAGACAACAATGAACGCAGCACATATTCGCCTACACGCCTTCAAACTCTCTTTACGACACATGATTCGACGAGTTACACACAAATAATGAAATTTGCTGGCCACTTCCTCATAGAATGGAATAAAATAATGTAACTTGTACAGCTCTGTATCACTAATAACGTCGTTTCCTTTCGTGATAACTTTTACCTTCCAAAAATTCGTTGCCGCATGGGGAGCCCGCTTAGTCCTGTGTTAGCAAACTTATATATGGAGCATTTTGAAACAGCAATCATAAACCCTATCAAACCTGCAGATATGATTTGGCCTCGTTATGTAGACGACATTTTAACATATTAGAAAAGTTGGGCGATTTTGATGTCTTTTTACAAAAATTAAATTCCTTGGTCCCGAGCATAAGATATAAAGTATAATGGGAAAACAATAACCAAATCCCCTTTCTAGATGTCTTAATCATCAGAACTAATAATAACTATAAATTCGCTGTCTATGGGAAAGCGACATTCTCACTTTCATACATACATTTTTACCATGACATTTCAGTCAAACTCGGCATAGCAAGTAACTTATTTCTTAGAGCCCTGAGAATTTGCTCCCCTTAAATTCTTGAAACAATCAGAAATCAACTTATCTTGTTAAACTATCCCAAGCACATAATAGAAAAACCCATACATAAAGCAAAGAGCATTTTTTACAAACCCACAGAAAACAAATAAAAGGAAAAATACACAAAAGAAATCATAATCCCTCACGTGGATAATTTACAAGAGATCACATGAACCTTAGGCCCCTCAAACCCTTTTATCTTCAATTATCCAAATACACTGGGGAAATCATTAATTAATGTTCAGCAGAAACCAGTTTCCAAAGACATTGGAGTTTATTAGATCCCTTGCAGGGACTGTGATAAGTCATATTTCGGTTTCACTGGAAAATCTCTCTCGGAAAGGTTAATGCAACATAAATGATTAGTTAGATATGGACAATATAATTCGGCAATTCTAAATCATATAAATTACACGACCCATACCATGGATTTAGCGCCTCATTGGCGTGATCGGTATGGTATTGGCCTGCCACCTCGGTGGCCGCGAGTTCGATTCTCGGGCGCTCCACTGAGGGTTCAGAAATGTGTATTTCTGGTGATAGAAGTTCACTTTCCACGTTGTTCGGAAGTCACATAAAGCGATTGGTTCCATTGCTGAATAACCACTGGTTCCATACTACGTAAAAACACCACACAAACAACACAAACATACCATGGATTGGAACTCATCCCGAATTTTATACAAGAGCTGCTTTGATAAAAATGATAGATGATGGAATCTTCACTAATAACATAACAAGAAAATA
>NC_087207.1:82683261-82725761 GCF_015104395.2 Macrobrachium nipponense
AATATTTTTCAGAGAAAAACAACGAGACCTGCATCTGGTATTCATAGACTTTGAAAAGGCCGATGACAGAGTGCCGAGGCAAGAAATATGGAGATATTTGAGGTAGACGATGGTGCCGGAAAAGTATGTCAGAATTATTCAGCTGTACACGAATGTGTATACTAGAGTGAGAAGCAGTGTTGGAGAGACAGATGGATTTGAGATAGGAGTTGGATTACACCAGGGGTCGGCACTTAGCCCATTCATCTTCAACATCGTGATGGATGTAATGACCAAGGATGTTAGAGAAGCAGTGCCATGGTGCATATTATATGCAGATGACATTGTGTTGTGTTCAGAGAGGAGGGAGGTGTTGGAGGGGAGGTTGGAGAGGTGGAGAGCAGCACTTGAGGAAAGAGGAATGAGAATAAGCAGATTTAAAACCGAATATATGTGTTCCAGTATTACTGAGGATGGTGGAAATAGCATAAGATTGGGTGGGGAAGAAATAGAGTACAGAGGTTCAAGTACTTGGGGGTCCATATTAGAGGATAGTGGAAGCATGGACCAAGTGGTGAGATATCAAATTCAGGCAGGATGGAATAAGTGGAGGTCTGCATCAGGGGTCTTCTGTGACAAGAAGGTCCCTCTGAAATTGAAGGGAAAGTTTCATAGGATGGTGGTCAGACCAGCAATGTTATATGGAACAGAAACAGCAAGTATGAGGAAAACAGAGGAGAAGATGGATGTAGCAGAAATGAGAATGTTGAGATGGATGTCGGGAGTAACAAGGGAAGATAGGATTAGAAATGAGTATATAAGAGGATCGACAAAGGAAGTCGAAATATCAAAGAAAATACAGTAGGGAAGGGTTCGATGGTATGGACGCCTGTTACGAAGAGAGGAACATCATGTTGGAAGATATGCAATGGAAATGGAAGTGCGGGGTAGAATGAAGAAGGGAACACCAAGAAAGAGATGGCGTTCCCTTCTTCCTTCTACCCGCACTTCCATTTCCATGGCATATCTTCCAACATGATGTTCCTCTCTTCGTAACAGGCGTCCATACCATCGAACCCTTCCCTACTGTATTTTCTTTGATATTTCGACTTCCTTTGTCGATCCTCTTATATACTCATTTCTAATCCTATCTTCCCTTGTTACTCCCGACATCCATCTCAACATTCTCAGTGGAAGATATGTTACGGAAAGGTATTCATAACTGTCACCCCATATATAAATAGGTTAAAACTGGGAAGAAGAAGAAGAAGAAGAAGAGGAAGAAGAAGAAGATACCTGTCTTAGTTTGTTTTTCCATAATTTTGAAATAAAAAATCCTAAAAATCAAAATGTATTTTTTTTTATGTAATTTGTTTTGAGTTTTTTCTGATTTTGCTAATTTTGAAGTGCTATTGTGTAACCATACGTGTCTTAATTTTGTGCCTTTTGTGTATGTATTTAAGCGTGCTCTAGAGGGAATAATTTTTAACTGCCTTTGTAGATTTTTAATGATTAACATTTTAACATAATTCGCTTTAGTTATTCAGTACTTTTATTATTAAATTTTCAATATTCATAGAATATTGAATAATATTCACGCCATCTCTTTCTTGGTGTTCCCTTCTTCCTTCTACCCCGCACTTCCATTCCATGGCATATCTTCCAACATGATGTTCCTCTCTTCGTAACAGGCGTCCATACCATCGAACCCTTCCCTACTGTATTTTCTTTGATATTTCGACTTCCTTTGTCGATCCTCTTATATACTCATTTCTAATCCTATCTTCCCTTGTTACTCCCGACATCCATCTCAACATTCTCAGTGGAAGATATGTTACGGAAAGGTATTCATAACTGTCACCCCATATATGAATAGGTTAAAACTGGGAAGAAGAAGAAGAAGAAGATACCTCTGTTTTAGTTTGTTTTTCCATAATTTTGAAATAAAAAATCCTAAAAATCAAAATGTATTTTTTTATGTAATTTGTTTTGAGTTTTTTCTGATTTTGCTAATTTGAAATGCTATTGTGTAACCATACGTGTCTTAATTTTGTGCCTTTTGTGTATGTATTTAAGCGTGCTCTAGAGGGAATAAGTTTTTAACTGCCTTTGTAGATTTTAATGATTAACACTTTTAAACATAATTCAGCTTTAGTTATTCAGTACTTTTATTAAATTATTCAATATTCCATAGAATTCCCTGATGATGTGATTATGAATCAAGAAACGTAGGAAGCAAAGAATGAAGCATGAGTCTCCACCGTATTCCTGCCCTTGACTGCAATTTGTATGTGCATCGAATCTGCCCGGTATATATATATATACATATATATATATATATATATATATATATATATATATATATATTATATACATATATAGTATCTCCGGACGGCAATATAGCAAGATTTCAGGAGATTCCATGATACAATGTCAGTAAGAGGCCATAATTTATTATAAAAAAACGTTTCGCACACGAAACACGGTGCATCATCAGTCTGTGACGAAAATTAAAAACAACTTACATTATATTAATACATAAAAGGAATTCATCAATATAAAAACTGACATTAAAAAAACTGTAAAAAAGCGTTATTATTTTTCTAAAAAGACTAAATAATTATGTCCTGCTACTGAGATTGTATCATGGAACCTCCTGAAACTTTTATATATATATATATATATATATATATATATATATATATATATATATATATATATATATATATATATATATATGTTTGTGTGTATGCAAAAGTTCAGAGAGAGCAAGATATAACAATCCCTTGGGTATATTACAATAACCCATAGGAGTTGGTGAGGCTATGCCTGTAAGTCTGTCTGTTTGTCTCAGTTTGTTCATCTAATCCGATATCCAAGCTAGATTTTCGTGGGTTCTCATTAATATATTTATTCGAAATTTAGCATTGAGAGAGAGCTAGGCTTTGATTGAAATGTGATATAGTTATCTTGCAGTTGAATAACAGTAATAGATACTTATTATATTTTAAATTATCATTACGACAATGAATTTGGGAGTACAAAACACTAGAAACCAGTGACTGACATCTCTTACGACTGTAACCGAATAGCTTCAAAAATGATTGAAACGCCCAGAGATTCATAATGGCTGTATTTATTAACAATAAAAGTTGGTTGGATACACAAAGTAATATTTTTCTGATTGAAAAGTTCACTTAATTGCAACTAGATTTTTGATCATGTTTAACAGAAATGCTACTGCAAACAATCATTCTTTTCATGCATAATAAAACAGATTATCAAAATTAAACAAGTAAATCGTAGAGAAAAAAAATAGTATAATAAAAATATCGTTTTCTTTGTTCCCAAAGAATATGAGTCTTAATCCAGTGTCCAATGGGATTATTTTCATAGAGTTCGTTCATTCATGTTTACAAATATTATGCTAGCTCGTTTACAGGCTGGAAATCGATCATGTTTCCGTGACGCGTTGAGATTAAGCATTCCTGGCTGACCCAATGATGGGGGATATGAAGATCTCGATAAATAAACACAGATCATGGGCTTTTATATATTCAGATAACCTAGATATAGCAAATTGATTTTTCTGGCTCTCAAACCATATTTGATGAAAACGCCAATTCAAGGAGATTGTTTTAGGACTTACGGACCAATAAAAGTATATATTTTCTATACAGTTAGCCTTCTCCCATAACAGGTGGTGGTTCCAGATAAAATAGCATTTGCCGATTCTTACTGTGGCGAAGAAATTTCCACAGGGATCGGAGAATACGTCCTAGAAACTCCGATTCAGCCAAGGTACATAGGGACTTGGCTCTGAAATCCTTTTTCCAAAATAGCCAGGTTGCTATATATCTAACGGGTAAGATCGGGATTTCGCAGTATCGAAAGAACAACCAAAAGTAGAGAAAACTAAAATGCTTAGAATCTTCCAACTCCCACCATGCAATTACTGATGATTCTTGAAGACTAGATGTAATAACTTTTATTAGATCTAATAGTTTTAACCCCTTTGAATCTAATTGTAAATTAAGGGTGTTTTTTTTATATATTTACATTTGGCAAGGCAACACGCAGATTTATAGACAACCCCCAACCCGCCTTTGCTGTTGACCTCTGTATTGAGTATTCTGGTGACTTAGCAACTAACATCCAATGAATACTAATTTTCATTAGTTTTCAATTACTAGTTAATCATTAGGTAGATGGCTGCTGATGACGAATTCATCAATATTTTTCCTCGGCACGATGCTGATGTTTCCTTGCAATGTGGCAATAGGCTATATTCTTTTATACTATAAGAATGCCACTTGGAACTCAAGACCTCTGCCCCACTGGCTGAGCGAGACCTTAGGTGGGGTCTTAAGATTGCTGTGGAAAGCATCGTAAGTTTAGAGACATGAAAGGCCTTGGGTCATGGAATAGACGAGTGTTGAGCATATGGTCGTTCACGACCTTGTCCTGTCCTCTAAGTAGTTGCCATAGATCATACCTGTAAGAAATATAGCAATGAGAGGTATTTCCTCCCATTCAGTATTAGAACCATGCCTCAAATCTTTTCTCGCAGACGCAGCATCCCCAAGAAAACACACTATCCTTCTTTGCACATCCCCATTGCAAAGAGTTGTGAATAGTTAACATAATGTGGCTGCAAGTCTGGTTCCTGTGGCAGGTGCAAATGCTACAAGATTGGGCGTACATGCAAAGCTTTGTGTAGCTGCAAATGTGAGGTGTAATCATAATTTGAGTTGTAACTGTAATGTTGCAAATGATGCTTCAGATACATCTGAATGAGAATTTCGTCAAACTAAAGGGTGACACCATGCATCTTTAAAATCTTGTAAAGACATTAAAACAGTGATCGAACATAGATATGATACTTAGTCATCATACTCCATTAAAGTCTTGTATACTCTCCAAGCTGTAATACTGATAATAGCCCAATAGAAATGCTAGAAACAGATTCTCTGGCCTCATAAATGTAGACATAAATAAATCTTTCATATCTCTATCTTTCTTAGTTGCAGAGTTATCAAGCAAAATGTTTCATGGCCACCATTTTGTATGCCATCATCATCACAATGGTAAATATAGTAGTAGGAGGGCGGCCATATTAAAATTTTGTGTGGACACCCAGATTTTTCAAAAGGGGGCTTAAAATGAACAGTTGTGCCAAACGTCATGCTTGTAGCAGAAAGTGAAGTATTTTTCTACTTATCTGATCCATCGTAAGCTCTGTTTAACGCCACCCAGGAAAAAAAAAAAGTATCCTTCTTCGTAGTCTGTCTACATGTACGCCTTCGTCCCAGGATGATACCGACGGGTCTGTAAACCTTAGCAACAGTCTCCCATATTACATGCCTTCCAATTACCATCACGGTTACATTTATTAAGTAGTATGATTCTAAATATTTGTAATAAGTTTTCGTCCCCTTTCTGGAATATTATTTTAAAAATTATGCGAACATGGACATCAATTTTGACACGGTTTTCCAAGGTATAAAACTTGCCGAGTGTTATACGTATTGCGCAAATTAATATTGTTAAATTTAAATGTATACATACGATATTTATTGTGTAGTGTTTAATTAGGTTTTCCGTACCATTTCAAGGCTTTGGAAGTGGCTGAATTCAGTGGTGTTTCCCCTTGCTTCACGATGAACAAATTTGTGTTTTAGCAGCCGTATCAGCACATGGAAAATTTAAAAATCATATCTCCCAAATAGAATAAATTCATTCATTTTTATCTACCTTTCAATCGGCCATCTACAAATATCCCGGTGTATCAAATAAAATTCAATGCACTTAGGCATACAATTAATTATAATAGCTCAGTGCTTGGGTATTTTCGGGACTGTTTAGCTAAATATCTTATCCAGCAAAAGTTTAAAATCCCTTTTAGTTCCTCATCCTTAGTGTTGATGACTTACATATGGTGTCAAAGACTGGCCTAGACATTCATTTTTCTTCCCTTTTTTTTCCCGTTGGAACGATAATTAGATAGGTTACATTAAGAAGTCATTCTGACTGAAATGGTCCATGCTTGATTTTTTGCGGTAAACGTTATTAAAGTTTTTTTTTAAGTTACGGACGGAGATATTACTTTGGCACCATAGTAAAGTTATTTTGATATTCTTACAATGAAACTGTACATACTAGAATAAAGTGTAAGTGATAGAAAATCTTGTGATCTGAACAGCTTTTGAGCATATGTCTATGAGTCGTCTGCTATACTAATGATATATATAAATCATAATTACTGAAAACTTATCGTTCTCCTGTGTATGACCTGAGTAGATTATCAGATACAATTTCGTCTTCTGTATGCATGTGTTGGCATTAATAAGAATAAAAATCGACGAGTTTATGATTTATATCTGGTTTATATAAGAAGATTCCTTTGTCTACATAAGCATTCGAATACGTTATTGTAGAAAAAGGTTGATATTAATCACTATAAGCTAACGATATCGGAAACAGCTCCATCCGTTAGCGAACAGATCAAATGAAACAGACTGCAGTAATTTCATTAAATACGTTAAACATTTCCAGTTCCGCATCTCTTCTGTATTTTGTATTCTACGCTAATGCTCTCTCCATTGACATAGGACTGCATTCACTTAAGACTACATTTCTCAATCTTATCTTTTATTCTGATGTTATTTTGTTTATTAACATTTCACTCTGCATACTCTTCCTAGTGGAAAAAATCTATTCCCTTTCAATTTCTTCTATCCTTTCTCTAAATTTGTATTGTTTGCTTCCTTTTGTCTGTCACTGTCTTTTTGACTAGCCTATGAAATGAATTCGTTTTAGCCTTCCCCAAATTTCTAAGTACCTCATCCACCCGTTCACTGTTTTTGTTCTTCTTCTTCTTCTTCTTCTTCTTCTTCTTACCATTCCATACCTACAAAACAACTTAAGGCACCATCCATCCCCGAATTTTGCATACTCTTCGTCTACTGTATTTTCTGCTGTACAATCAATTCTTTTCTCTTTATAAGCTCTTTTAAAATCTTTCATTTGTAGACAATATTTGAACAATCCATTAATTTCTTTATTTTTGCAAAAAGTAGGAATGTGCTTTCTAACAATTGTTAGGAAAAAGTGAATGATTGCATAATTTCTTCCCAAAGGAGAAGCCTTACACTTTGCTTGTAAGCTTTACTTCCGCTCAAATCGTGTTTAGGGACGCGAGGTGAGAGCAAATAGGATTAAGCAGCCTGACTTAAACAGGTAATTAGAAGCGTCAGCTTTTATGGATTCCAAAGGCTTATAACGCAACCCTGAAGTTTAATCTGCTCACCTGCATTTACCTTTCCATTAGTATAATTGAGTCATACCCAGCCTTATAACGGTTTGTTCTAGTTGATTCTAACTATTTTCGCTTGCACGCAGAGCCATTCTTCAATATGAATAGATGCACTGATGGTTCCTATGAGAAAGGCTTATTAGATGAGAAATATAATGAAAAGGCGAAAACTCAGTGAAAAAAAAAGGTAGAATTCAAAAGCATGGTCAGTTTTTTAAGTGGTCTCCGTAATGTAGCGAGAATTTCGTTATTCCCGTGACAGGAGCCATACACATACATCCACACATACTATATATATATATATATATATATATATATATATATATATATATATAGATATATATATATATATATATATGTGTGTGTGTGTGTGTGTGTGTGTGTGTGTGTGTGTGTCTGTGTGTGTGCGTGTGTACATATAGGGTTTGCGAAAGTCTACATACAATTTAAAATAATACAAATGAAAATGATAAGGATAATATGAGAAGTAGATATTGAAGCTTTTCATTGCCTCATTTAATACACCTCTATATGGGCACCATTAGTTGTTCAAATCGCATCAAGGTGGTAGTTGACATCTTGCCATGTTCGCTGTAGCATAGCCTCTTCAATGTTGGCAATGGCATAAGTGATCTTTTTCTTGAGGTCGGTAATGTTCCTCATCTTTGCGTAGGAACATGGTAGCTGTAAGTGTCTGGCAACAGAACGGGTGGACTCGTGAGATAACTATCAAAGGCTTGTCCTACACAATGTTTCCTCAGATGTTCTTGGTCGTCCACTCCTCCCTTTATCCAATACCGTACCAGTTTCCATTATTTTTTTATGCCATGCACGAATTGACGGACGTGACTGTGGATCTCTTCTTTACTTACTTCTGTAGCTTCGCTAAATCTGCGTATCCGATTTTATTTCAAGAGACCTTGTCACACAAGGTGTTTTTCTTGAAGATTAGCCATTTTTTAGGGATTCATTTAACAATATCTGTTTCATCAACTGGGTATCTGAAATACATAAACGCAATGTGACTGAAATTGTTTTGATAACTGCTTTGTAACATTTTTTTATTTTTAAATTCTAAAGAGGCTTTATATATACTATATATATATATATAATATATATATATATATATATATCATATTATATATATAGATGATGTGTGTGTGTGTATGTATGTATGTACATACTAATATACATACATATTTATATATATATACATATATATATATATATATATATATATATATATATATATCTATATACATATATATTTATATATATGTGTGTGTGTGTGCATGTGTATGTATGTATACATAGAGACAAAATCTATATTTATATATTCATCACGTTCCACATTTTCGTGATTCAGTTATGCATACATTACCTATCATAAAATATTTACCTCACTACCTGAACCTTCATCACAGATAAAATACAACTGAATATTCTAAAGGCAACAGTGATCCTTTAAAAACTTATAAATCAGACTAAGTTCATTAAAAACAGGTGTGAAGTAATCTTACAAGAAATTAAATTAATTAAAGGTCATCACTTCACCAACAACTTTAAAAGTTTAAGTATTTGCCTTGTTCTAACTCACTTCAATTAAATATAAAGAAAATAGCTCATTTACCACCTATATTCCTGCCTAAACAAAATTGAATATACCGGTAATAAAAAAAGAAAACACTCATAAAATTTCAAATACAAAATTATAATTGAAATTCAAAATCTAAGGGAAATTTATTGTTATTTGAAAACAACACAAAGTTAATTAATTCTTGAGTTAATTATTAATAAAATTAAATCAAAGTTAATTTATCACAAAAATCAAGAAAATGAATTAATAAAAAAACTTCAGTGTTAGGTGATAATTAAAATTTCTAAATTAATTCACAGGTGTTAAACAACAATAAAACTTGAAAAAAGAACTCTAAGTAAATGCAAAGTAATGCACAAGTCTAAAGTCACTTAAATATGCAATGATTAATTAATAAAATAATTAATTTAATCAAATTGTGAATGAGAATGTAAACACTGAAAACTGTGGAGAATACCAAAATTGTAAAAACACTAAGAAAGCACAAGAAAATCACTTTAATAAGAAAAATGGATGAATGCACACAAAAAATTCACCAACACCAAAAATGTTACAAAGGCTAAAGCAGTTCCCCTGGAATAACCTAAGCACTTTAAGCATTTCAAGTACTTTCTATGTTTAAGTTTATTGCACTGAACTTATAAAAAACTCTTACCTTGGTATACCAATTTTAGAAGACCTTTTTTAAACATTAAGCAGACTACTACAGTATTTAATAGTTACTGAGAAGCGATATGCATTGCAAAAGCAACAGCATATAAGATGCCTCCCCCCAGAGATTTGTTATCCCGGTGTTGAATCCGAAGATAAATAATCTACGACTACATTGTTCTTTCCAGAAATGGTTTCTGACTTTACATAATAGGTTGACTGTTAGTCCTGCTTTTTGTAGTTTCTTGAAAACTTTCCTCAGAATTTTCAGATGTTTGTCCCATGCTGTAGAGTAAATCACTATGTCATCAAGGTATACATCTACTCCTTCTATACACCCTAGCAATTGATCCATCACTCGTTGGAATGTTGCAGGTGCATTCATCAGACCAAATGGCTGAACAGTATACTGATACAGTCCAAAAGGAGTCATAAAAGCTGACATCAACTTAGCATTCTCATCTAAGGGAATTTGATAACATACTTTCAACAATTCTATCGTGGAAACAAACTTGGCTTGTCCAATATTATCAAGTAACTGATCTATAAGAGGCAAAGGATAATTGTCAGTCACACTGATGGAATTCAGTTTCCTATAATCAGTACACATCCTAAATGAACCATCTGGTTTCTTCAATAACACACATGGAGAACTGACGTGACTTGAACTGGGTCCTGCTAATCCGTGTTGCAGCAAATACTCAACTTCTTTCTTCAAAACATCTCAATGATAAGGTAATAAGTGATAAGATCTTTGCTTGAATGGTTTTCCATCTCCTTGGATCTTGATCTTATGCTTGGTCAGATCAGTACACCTAGGTACATGTGCAAAATTCTCTGGGAAGCTTCTAATCACATCACTTAGCTCTTCACCATGTTCAACACTCAGATGTTTCAGTTTATCCTCCAAACTTTTCAAAATTAAAGAATTATTCAATTTGCTTTCAGCTCCCAATTCATAGCCATCATTGCCTTCTGTAGATGAGGTTGTTGGTGTCATGGACACAGTTTCAGTTTTAGTTTCTGAGAAATAAGGTTTCAAGAGGTTCATATGTATATTCCTTTGCCGTTTTCTTCTTTCTGGTGTTCCAGTCACATGAGTTCTATCACTTATCGTTTCAATTATCTTGTAAGGACCTTCAAATTTATTGGTGAGGGGATATCTCTGGACTGGTAGGAAAAGTAACACTTGATCAACACTAAAACTTTATAGCTTAGTCTTCTCATCATATCTCCTTTTCATTTTTCCTTGATTTACTTTTAAATTTTCTAAAGAGAATTTTCTTCCAAACTTTTCCTTAAGTTCTTCACATTCTCTCCTTGGATTTCCTCTTGATTTTCTTCCCAATTCCCTGCAAGAATCTTCAATGGTCCTCTCACTTCTCTACCAAGAATGTACCTTTGGTGTGGAAAAGGTAGATTTCCTAGGCCAGGAAATCACCCCAGCAGGAGTACGTCCCATGGTATCAAAGGTAGCCTCAGTGAAGAAGTTCCCGACACCGACGACGGTCAAGGCCGTCCAAGAGTTCATCGGGATGGTGAACTATTACAGAAGGTTGATCCCGGACATTGCCCACACCATGTGCCCTTTGACCGAGGTCCTTAAGGGCAAGCCAAAGAAACTGGTATGGGGGGAGGTGAAACAGTGCGCTTTCGGCCTCACCAAGGCGTCCCTCACCAGAGCTACAACCTTGGCTCACCAGGACCCCAACACGCCCATGATGCTCACGACTGATGCCAGCAACACCACGTGCGGCCCCGTCCCGGAACAACTGGTCAACGGGGTCCCTACACTGCTAGCCTTCTTCAACAGGAAACTGAACCCGCTGAGACCTATTACAGCACCTTCAACCGTGAGCTCCTTGCTGTCTACCAAGCCATCTGCCATTTCAAGTACCTCCTGGAGGGCATTTCATTCACCATAAGGACTGACCACAGCCGCTAGTCCACACCTTAGTCAAGGTGGCAGACGTGTGGTCCGCAAGACAGCAACGACACCTCGCAGCCATCTCCGAGTTCGGGTGCTTCATCTAGTATGTCCCTGGCGGGAGGAACCCTGTAGCCGTTGCCCTCTCGAGGATTGAAATAAATTCCCTGCACCTCAGTGTGAACTACAAGGACCTAGCAAGAGAGCAAGCCTCCAACCCCGAAGTACCAGCTTACCACACCGCCGTCATCGCCCTCTGGTGGGAAGACATCCCCTTCAGTCCTTCCAAGACAATGTTCCTTTGCTACACCAACACCGGCCACCTGTGCCCCCTAATTCCAGCCTCCCAGCAAAAGCTTGTATTCAGCGTGATACACGGCCTCTCGCACCCGTCGCTGCACAACAACCAGACTCATGATGGAGAAGTTTGTGTGGCACGGCATCAAGAGAGACTCCTGAGGGTGGGCCAGGAACTGCATTGCTTGCCAAAGTAGCAAAATAGGAAGACACACTGAATCAGGAGTAGGCACCTTCCCTCAACCCAGGCAGAGATTCGGGGCACATACTGTGGATGTTGTCGGCCCTCTTCCCCCATCTGACGGTGCCAGATACCTCCTGACAGTGATCAGCTGGTCCACCAGGTGGCCAGAGGGCACCCCAATGTCAGAAGCCAACACAGACGCTTGCGCCGAAGCCCTCCTATCCAGTAGAATCAGCTGCTTCGAAGTGTCAGGCGACGTCACAACCAACTGGGGAACTGCCTTCACCTTGGAACTCTGGACTGCCCTAGCATGCCTGATTGGGACGAAGCACCACACCACCACAGCCTACAACCCCGTAGCAAACAGCATGGTGGAAAGGACCCACCGCTCCCTTAAGGCTTCTGTGATGGCACATTGCACGGGCCCCAACTAGAAGTCACAATTACCTTGGGTTCTCCTCGGCCTCCACACCACCCCAAGAGCCAACAGCGACCCGTCACCGGCAGAGAAGGTCTACGGGGAGACTGACAGTGCCAGGAGAATTTTTCCCGGCAGACAACGGCAACGTGGACATTCCCCTGTCAAGACTCTGAGCAGCCGCCCAGAAATTCATCCCCTACCAGGAGACCTTCTCTGACAGAAGGAACCAGTTCCAGCCAAAAGCCCTGGATTCCTGTAAACATATCTTCATAAGGAACGACGTCACCCCTCTGCCCCTAATGAGACCTGACTGAGGACCACATCAAGTCATCTGCCAAGCAGAGAAGGCTTCCATCATATTCAACTGTCCGCTTTAATTGGACTTGGGTTTCCAGTATAGAACCGGCTTGAAGCCCCACCTTCGTTCCTGATGAAGACGACCCCACAGAGGCCCTCAAAGGATCCCGCACCACGGAACGAACCGCCCCACCGGAACCGAATCCCCATCCGGACCGGGGGGGGGGGGGGGGGTCAGTGCCCCAAGACGTCGCCGAGACCGCCGAAGGACAGCAGTCGAACCCCCCAGGCCCACCACCAGGGGTGGCATCATGCTGTCCGACTTGCCAGAAGGCGAGGAGCCTGAGCACATTCCCGACAGATGGCATCACGCACCTGCAGACTCCTCCAGCCCCCAGCAAGAAACCGCTAACCAATCAGCCAACAATTATTACCATAAGAATTGTCTTGAGGGGAGGAGAATCTGTAAGGACGGCATTTTTACGAAAATGTCCGTCCTTCCTTTGTACATATCTTTTCTTTATATACCAAAATGTAGAGTAGTTGAAGGCCTTTCTGCTGATATATATATCACTAAATTATGCATCCTGTACACTCAGTTATATGTGTATTTCTAGGTGTGAGAAAGCACAATCTCAGCACGGACTCTGTCCCCTTTTGTGTTTATGCGCAACGGACATTGCGTTTCCGTCCGCACAGCCTCCTTATATGCATCTGTCTCTGAGCAATAAAGTTAGTAAGAGTCTCTCCTTGTCTTAGTCCAGTCCTCACATATCCTTCGGTGATCTTGATTTATTGCTGTAGAGCAGCTGCCCAAGAAACTAACCACAGCCCAATGGGTGCATATCCTATATTGTTGCCATAGGCACGATTATGGCTAAGTTTAACGTTAAATAAACTAAAAACTACTTAGGTTAGAGAGCTGCAATTTTGTATGTTTCATAATTGGAGGGTGAATGGTCAACATACCAATTTGCAGCCCTCTAGCCTCAATAAGATCTCAGGGAGGACAGAAAAAGTGCGTACAAAAAAAGTGCAGATGACAGACAAAGCCGGCACAATAGTTTTCTTCGACAGAAAAAAATAAAAAAAAAGAGTTTATGAGTAGATGTTATAGCAATTAAAAGTAAATTAAAAGAAAATAAGTGAAACTTAGAAATCAAAAGAATAACACAAATGTTTATGATTATTATGATTTCTTTTCAAATAAAAAGGATAACAAAATTAAAGATAATTGGATGGAAAGTAAGGCAGAGAATAACTAAAGATTTTTAATCGAATGAGAGCGGTAGATAAAAAGTATTATAGCAGGAAAGAAAGAAAGGTAACAACAGATATCACGATCATGAAAATCTAAGAAAACCTAGGAAATAAACAGACACTTAATCAAACGGGTAAGAAAAATATATTCAAGAAACGTTGTGTAAACCAAATGAAATGAAAGAAAAAAAAATAATAAGCAAGGAAAAGACAATACCCACTTTTTTCAATCTAAGAAAAAAAATACTACTAATAAGTAACAATTCTGTTTACCAATGAAAAATAAAGAGAATAAACGAGTTTTATTAATGACTGAAAAGATGGAAAAGAAAGGATCAAAGATTTGATCAATAGAAAGGGGAGAATGATGACAACAAGCAAAGATGGTTTATATAGCATAAGATTAAAGAATGAAAACAGAGCTCACTAATTTCTTGTAATCATAAACTGAGGAACTTTTTTCTCTTTGACATCTCGAGTATAATTGCCTCCTAAAAGTGAGATAAAAATGGCAGCAAAAAGATGACCGAGCCGAAAGACTGCAAGTTTTCTTCCGAAAATTAATTACGAAGTTAATATCCGGGAGTTAAGGTGAAAAAGAGACTCGCGGACTTATTCAAGTTGGCCCAAGAATTTCTTTTCAGGGAACTGATGATTTTTTCCTGGTTTCTTACTTTAGAATTCCTTCATCCCCAGTCTCCATGATGAATCAAAAGATTATTCTGTTTTATGACAGATGAGCAAAGGTCTATTCGTAGTTAACGACTTTTATTTTTCAATGTATGATTGAAACCCATTTTGTGCACTTGTTTCTTTATGAAAAGTTTAATTAAGAGTCATTGTAAAATTGGTAAACAAAAAATGCATTAATACATTCAGACATGAAAGCTCACTAGAACCCACTGATACACATATTTAATTACCATCATCATTATCGATCCAACGCCACAAAGGGCTCTAAATTTCTGCCTCTCCTGTTTCTACCATACTTTATCCTTTACAAATCTCCACTCATATCTCCAGTCTCGGCTTTCATAGCTCCATACTATATTCTTTCAGGGGTTGTGTGGAGTATTTGTCCAGACCATTTCCACCTCTCTTTCTTCAGTATCTGGTTTAGAAATGGAAATTCTGTAATTTCCCTTATGCCATCATTCTCCCGCTGTTCTACCATCTGACACTTAACATTCTTCTTGAAGCATTTCCTTTCCACTAACAGATATTCCACTAATAATTCTGTAGACTGCTTACCATACATGGCAATTATTTTCTTTCATTATAAATGATTGCTGTTCCTTTATTCTTAGAGTTCCTTTCATTAATGAGTTAACGCAGAGAGAAAAATCGAGCACAGGCGCTTATAATTCCAGTGACTCCATGAAACAGTTTGGGCTTCGTCTTTGACTTTGCCGGTAGGTGTAGCACATTATAAGAGATGCAAATGACAATATATCTTGATTGGGTAAAGTTAGTTTGGGTGCCATTAAAGGTAAAGACTCATATTTGTAGTTTTCTTCCTTGCGTAAGTATGCATCCAACTCCCCTTTATGTAAGTAAAGTGTGTTTGTTTTAGAATGGAAGCATCAGTCGTAGATTCAGACTACATGAACTTGAATACTATGGTTGAAAGTCAAGAGTCCTGAGTAGAGGCTGATGATCTACTGGTGAACCTTCTGTGTACTGAAGATTCATCAAGATTTTGGCAACATTGTTCACGGGATAGACGCTGTGGTAAATATGGTCTTGTATGTCTCTAAATTCTTTCTTATGATACATCCATCTCTCTGCTCTCTCTCTCACACACACACACAACAGCAGCCCTCAAAAGTTATTGCATATGAATGCAAGATTCCTATAATGTATGAGTAGAGAAATGTTTTCCTAGTTGTAAATCAAAGATTATATCGGAACGATTTCCTGCTGCCTAGCAAAATGAAGTGAATAGTTATCAAGTTACCAATATCTGCCTGTTTAGATATATTATATATCTGGTGCAAAAAAGTTACACACACACTCCTCCCATACATGTATATAATATATATATATATATATATATAATAATATATAATACATTTATACATATGTATACTATATATATATACATATATATATCATATATCTGGTGCAAAAAAGTTACACACACACTCTTCCATATATAGTATATATATATATATATATATATATATATATATATATATATATATTAATTATATATAATATATATGTTACCCTCACGAACTTTTGATAGGGATTTATTAGCAGTTAATGTAATAGAACAATTCATAAAAATAAATAAACCAGATACTTTTGACAAATCATGACCATATACAATGGTATAGTTTACAATTCTGTTCATAAAACCAAAACTCATATAGAAAATGAAACGCCTCCATTCGAACATTGACATGTCCATTCTAAGAATAAAATATCACATTGTACTATAGTCTATTCGCATCTTCCTCCAGTAACCATACATCTTCGTGAGGCTCATTCTGAGATACCAAATAAAAGGAAAGATGCATAATAAAATACTCCATGAAAAAGAAAATGTTCACTGCACTGGTGTACCTCATAGACTGTATATAAAAACCGGATTATAAGAAGTCTTACTTTCTATGGCCATCCTCACAGTATCGCTGTTTCACCACACAACTCCAAAAGAAGCAAATTCTAGAAAGGTAGTGAACTATAATTCTATGGAAACCCCTCAAGCAGGGTGTAAATGACACGTAACAAATTCGGTTAAGGAAGGCTCACTTCAGATATCACCTGACAGACAAGCGACACAATTAATCCACGGATTAATCATTCTGTTCGTATACTTCCAATCATTTATCGAACTACTGATCATTCGAGATGAATGTCTGGGTAAGCTGAGTATTCTTTCTCTCGTAGATGACTCCAGCATCACACCGCGCCACAGAAGCACTGAATCTCGATTACCTAATGCAAAGAGAATCTCACTTTGTCTCTCGGCAGAACACTAAAGATTCTGAATCACCTTGTTCATAGTAGCACTCATATTTCAATACATATCAACATACCAACTTCAGTAGCTCGGCCACCACCCTGGACGTCCTCGTCCAAACATAGTTCATTTAAAATAAAACATTCACACGGCACTGGTTAAAAAAAAATCACATTCAAGCAAATATAAAAGAAAATATGAAGGTAGCTTGTCCTTTGGGAAGCTAAAGTTGATCTTATTTCCACTAAGAAAAACTGCGGCAAGCAATAAGTTCAGTTCCTTTTAACATTTCTTCATATCTGGATTTCTTACGAATCTAATCTCCCGGACGGCGTGCACTGCACAAGCCCATGTTGAGTGTGGCGCATGCGAATCCTTAGCATAGCAACGGACATCTCTGAGCGAAATATGGTGACTGTGGACTTGCCACCCACCATCATCCAAAAGGTCCCAGATCCTCCCAAAAAGTCAAAGGATATAGGTATATAAATAAATACCCTAACATAATTATATATATACACCACCATTATATATATATATATATATATATTAATTATATATATAATATATATATATATATATATATATAAAGCATAAATCATTAATATATATATTTATATATTAATTTTAATTAATATATCTATATATATATATATATATATTATATATATAATATATATTATATATATTATGCATAAAATCATAATATTATATATATATATATATATATATATATATATAATATATTATATATATATATACGTATATATATATATATTATATATACTATATAATTATATATATTAATTTATAATATATAATTATACATATACTATATACCTATAACCTCACCCAGTCAATACGTATATTCTAGCGTTAAAATTCATAATATATATATATATATAAATATATATATATATATATATATATAGTATATATATATATATATATATATGTTATATATATATATAATACTATATATATATTTTGATAACTTGATCACGAAATACATAAAACGTGATGTTATGTATAAATAAAGGTGATGCCACGGAGGAATGATAAGACGAGATTTACCAAGAATTTTTGGTCTACACGACCGTTTCCGAATGATCTTGGCAGTTCTCGTCTTTCCATTTTCCTCCGTGGCATCATCTTTATATAGATACTAATATTATATATATATAATATATAATATATATATATATACATAATATATATATAGATATATATATATATATATATTAATTATATATTATTCATATATGAAATGGGTGAGTTGAAATGTAAGAATGAGCATTGTTATGAACAAGGTGATTCTGCAGTCTTTTGTGTCTGCCTGAAGACAAAGCGAGGGTGTGTATACACACACACACACACACATACACACACATACATACATATATATATATATATATATATATACATATATATATATATATATAAGTGTGTGTGTTTGTGTGTGTGTGTGTGCGTTTGCGTGTCTGTGTTTGATTTTGAATTACGAAGAAATAAAACACGTGATGATTATACGAATAAAATTACATCCACGAAGGAGAATTGTAACACTGGATATGCTAAGTTCTTTCGTCTTATTACCAAGACATGGTCACAGCAACTAAAGTCTAAAGACACAAAGAAGCGTGAGGGAATACTAAAAGGTCGGGAGGTTACAGAACGGTCAGCAGATTAAAATCGAAAGATACTTATTGGCAATCCTCTTTACTTTCTCTTTCAATTCCTTTTGGAACATATGTTTTATAACCGGGTCAAAAGAAAATAATCCCTGACTAACATTAAAATTGCTCACCAGTTTAACTGAATCAACATAGATTCTAACAAGTTCATTGAATAGTTTCGTTGCAACGTAACAATATTTGGCTTTGCGTCCAAAGTATGAATGTAAAAATAAAGCATTATTTGTCTGAGCTGTTCTTACTGAATATTTGTGTTGTTTTATTCTGGTGTTTAAATCTTTACTGGTCTAAGCTAAGTGAAATAAATCACAATCCATACAAGGAATTTTGTATACAATATTGCTATCTTTTCGGGGGCCATTTTTTTTATAAGCATGTTTTATACTTTATTGTAGGTGAAAGATACATTTGTATTAAACAATTTTAAAAAAAGGTTTTACAGCTACAAATCCAATAAAATGTGGCAAACTAAGGCTGTTTGAGGGTACTTCTTTTTTTCTTTCCGATTTTTCATAGAAGGTCCTAATAGCTTTATTGTAACAAAAATCCATGATATGGGATCACAAAGCTGTCCCTATTTTTCTGATGTTTTTGAATTCTTGGTCTTAAAACTCAGGACTGACTATTCGTAAGACTCAAGGAAACACTAATGAAAAAACTGACATTTTCATATTTATATAATGTCCAGAATAATAGTGTACATATGTCAAATTATTTGTCTTTTTCATATAAATACTAAATTTGCAATTAAAAGGTTCCCTTTTAATATGAATGTCCTTAAAAGGTAAATAATCCTCTTTCCCTAACTCAAGTGTAAATTTGATAGAAGGGACTTGATTATTTAGTTGTGCCAATATATTTTTTACATCCAAATCTTTGGGTATGATGGCTAAAATATCACTAACATAACGGTACCATGTCACAGGAAAATGGAAAATCTTGGGAATGTACAGGCGTTGAAAAAATTCTAAATACAAATTTGAAAGACCAGGCGAAATTGGGTTTCCCACGGTTTATTGAGATCCGGTTTCTTTAACGTCCAAAATAAGCAAATAGCTTATTCAGGAAGCACATTTTTAAAAATAGTTTAGAGTATTGACCTTATTTAGGAAAAGAATTGACACAATTTGATTGTTTAGTAAATTCCTTTTACTATACCTCCGTTCATGATCTCTTTTCTTCCATCTTACTTTCCACCTTCTAACAATTGTTTCATTGTGCAATTGCGAGGTTTTCCTCCTACTGCACCTTTCAGTGTTGAATGACCTCATAGGTCCCAGTGCTTGGCCCTTGGCCTAAATTCAATATTGCATTCAATTCTATAAACGCCTTAGCAACGTGTTTTATTGTAAATTTACATGGAGATCGTACCCTCTAAGCATAATTGATACTTAACCTGATAAACTACTTTGAAGCCATAATATGTCAGCAGGTTCCTTTGAAGCATCTCCATCAAGGAAAAGATGAAGAACAGAAAGCGTTCTTTCCCAAAACCGTACTCGATGTAAGGGAGAATAAGTGACGTACAATAGAACTCGTTCCACGAGATAAATACTTGAGCGTCTAAGCATCGCACAAAAATTCCCTGGTGTGCAATTAGCGTGTCTTGTGCAAGAAAACTCTCTCAGTAAACTTCTTAACTTTTGTGCAGTTGGCCATTGAGCATGAGGAGGTTGTTTTAGGGGTTAATGGCATACATCTCTGAAATGTATCCACTAATTCAATATCCGTTTTCATCGAGGCTAAAAATAAACAGATTTCAACATAAATGTTTGCTTTCCAAAACAAATATATTTTATTCTATCTAGTTCATTAAAAGATGGATTTAAAGCGTTGAAATTAAAAATTTTAAATTTCTAGAAATTCAGGGATCATTTTTACTTATAATTATATTGATCTTTTTTTAGGGAAGATTTTTTTCGTTTGCTTCTTTTCTTCTGTTCATAACACCGTTTAATCTTGTGTTACATATTGTACGTCCCAAAAAAAAATAAAGGTGAATTATCCTTTGGTGTAGCTATGATGAATGTGCTGTGTCATTTATTTCAATATTATAAAGTCTGAAATACCCAAAGATTACTCATAGCTCCGAACCAATGATGGTGGCACCAGTCCGAGTATGACTCATGATAGTGGCGAGCGCTTCCTTCACTAGCCAGCCAAGTCACTCACCACTCACCAGCCAGTCTCTCGTTCACACAGCAGAACTCCAGGAGCGAAATAATTAGATAAGAGCTGAAACTTGTTACACATGTAGAGATGTGCGACTTGAACAACATATCAAAAGTCCCATGGCCTCCCGCGCTTGCGTAAGCCGCCATATTGGAAAATGGTTGCCATATTGGAATTCTCTTAAAGTTCAAATATCTCGTCAAATAATAGTTTTATAAAAAAAAAAAAAATACCGCTCAACAAAAGTTTGTCAAAACTTATTGTTTTGTAACACTGACTAGGTCATTTTACAAAATTATGCAAATTTATATGGAAAAAAGCATAATTACTGAAATTTAAGTAATAACTTATTTTCAAAGACAATTTCCACACAATGGTGGCCTGTATGAAAAAATGTATCGAAACAAATGTTGTAGAACAACATTCTCCTTTCGAAATATATATATATATATATATATATATATATATATATATATATATATATATATATATATATATATATATATATATATATACATATATATATTATATATATATATAAGTTTATGCATATTCTAAAAAATAAGGAAGTTATAAGGAGAAAATATGCAGAAACCCAAAAGGTCACACATACAAAATCCAACAGTATTTCTTTGTAATAAAAAATAGGCTTAAATTGCGAACATTCTGCTAAATTACTGAACTACAATGTCTTTATATACATCATTATAATCTTCTTAATAATGATATTGGAAAGGAACTTGTGCAAATTACCCTTTTTTTCAGAATCAAATAGGGTGCCTAAAAAAATATTTTGTGTAGAAATTGTGATGCATATTGTATTTGGATTTCTGCCTAGCATTTGCCTGTGGTATTCGCTTATTTAATGAAGTCACGTGCATCTTCTGTGATTTTTAAGCATATATATATTATGTTACCGAGGTTCTAACCTCGGTACAGATTCAAAAAGGAAAAATATGTTGGTAGCAATGACCTTATAGCAGCAAGGCAATGAGGTGACATTCTCTCTCTCTCTCTCTCTCTCTCTCTCTCTCTCTCACACAATTACCTAAGGTAACCAAATCAGACTCGTGAACTACAAAAATGCATTTATTTAATAACAACGTATTAAATCAGGTTCTTAACAAAATGATTAACTGAAAAAAAGTCAAATTCAAAATCAAAATAACTCAAATAACCCTGGGGATCAAACTAAACCTATCCACCCCTTTCTCTACAATAACTAACATTAGTTTAGTCACATCATAAGCAATTAGAAATGCCATAGCACAGTCTTATAAGTAACACCATCCCATCAGGGGAAAATCTCCATACTTCCCGGGTTTCCAGGACCAGAAACGTCTAGAAAACAAAAAGGATCGCACATAAATAATGACAAATAAACTAAAATGAGATAAACCTAAAAGTCATATGGAAAAGGCCATCTTTGAAATAAAAATACAAAAAGACAAGCCACACTTGGGTTTAAAAGTATTCTTACCCATTCTAGCTGTAACACAATCACTAAACACAATCAAGACATAGGGGCTGCTTCTAAGAGCTCATTATATCGGGGAACAGCTCGCACGCACGCAAGAACGAATTCTCTCAAGACATTCCCAGGTAATGACGTAACTACAAGTTCATGACGTCATATACAGATCATAGTCACATCCATAAAATCTACTCAAAACCAGATTATTGCTTCCACCTTTTCACGGGCACAGGACGTGGTCTGTTCTGCATCAACATCACACCACCCAAGGAGGTTGCGTCAACATTTTCGGAGCTAATGCAAAATCTGCCCTTTTAAGATCTCTTTCCACGGAGAGTTAAAATGATAAAATCTAGTATCCTTTTATAGAATGTAATTGCTCATCATATCCACTTATCAACCATCAGTCAATAAATATATATATGAAAATTCATAATCGCATTTTAATTATATTCTCCTCTATAATCATTTCACATATGCATATATATATATATATATATATAGATATATATATATATATATATATATATATATATATATATATATATATATACTGGTAAATGTATGCGAACAACTGAGAAGTAGAAGGATTTAGAGCTGCAGCTGCAACTGAACTGCTATCGCTTTTATCCACTAGTGCGGCAGTCTATGCTTATCTGATGTAAAATTTGTTGCTTTGAGTAAGCAATAAATATTAAGCAAGCATCTTTCAAAATATACGAAATTATTGTATATATGCCTAATGACTTTTTTTTTTTTTTTTTTTACTTACAGCCTATATATAACAGGAAACGGTAGTAGTACTACAGACTTGAGTCATTGCTTTTGTTTGTTACAGTTTCTTAGAAGTGTACATCCAGTTCATTCGAGTTAAGTCCTTTTTCACAGTTGTTTTCTTTAATTGATAAGTCTTCAAAGTTTTAATTAAATTGTAAAATATAAACGACTGGATCGGTCAAAAATCACAAAATTCTTATCTATTCTGAATGTTGTAAAGTTGTTAGCGTCTTTCTTTCATGCTGCTCTCAGTCTATCCTTATTTTGTTTGTTGCATGAAATGAATTAAATCACATTATTAGAATAAAACAGGTTAGACGAATGGTGTACTAGGTGGGGAGGGTAATGCCACAGTAGCTCTTTAAAATTCTAGCGGGAGAACAGTAGAGAACAGGGTATTAACAAAATCGGGCTCCAATTTATGGAAATCAAGAGTTTATCGATGTGTAAAATATTTCAAAAAGATTGGATCAAAATTAAAAATAATGTATTTTAAATGTGCTTCTCCTATAAGATCATAATGAACCCAAGCATCCAAAATGCTTTTCCAGTAACGCGAAAGAGGCACCTTATTTCTAACAGTTCCTGAAATACTACTCTGCCTTTTCTCATATTCAGCAATTTATTGGCTACTAAACCAAAAAGCTTTGTAGACATCATCTGGTTCTGACTTCGAGAATTGGTCTGTTATTTTGGGACCACTCCACTGCTTTATTACACATCCAATCCATACAGAGGTGACCGCAAGTGAGTTGCAGACATGCAGGCAACACTGGCGCCAATCACACTGGCCTCTTGGCAACAGACATTACACATATTCAACCATCATACATCTTCCCCCCCACCCCCTTCTCCCTCCTAAGATTATGGCATGGCAGAATGGCAAAATATTCAATGGAAATAATCAGTGATGGTAATAAGCAAATTAATGCACAGGTATCACAGCATACAGGGACAAGCATGGCAGCAATATAAATATACATAAAAATATGTCTGCAAAAATTAATTGTAGCCAGTTCGGCTTAATCAAAACAGAAGACAAGACAAGCATGAGGGACAACAAGATATAATTTTACAGTGTGGCACAAGCATGAGCATGGGCTAGCACTTAACATCACCCATCCATGAGAATTGCACTGTCTGCCTTTTTGGATGAGGTGGAGTGGGGTCCAGGTGTAGGGAAGTGGCCGGCGACGTTGGGGCTGCTGTTTTAGCACTTTCAGGTGCTTCCTGTTTCTGAGTGACACTCTACCGCTTCCATCCAGCCTAATGAGATACTGTCGGTGGCCCTTGGACTCCACTACCAACCCAGATAGATCCCAGGTTTTGTTTAAAGTTTTCTGCACTCTTACCTTGCAGCCTACAACAAGGGGTAGAAGCTCCCTGGTCCTAGCAAGTGGTTGGGTCTCCTCTTGGGACTCTGCCATTTGTAGTTCCCTCTTCTGGATTACCTCATCCCAGTGTCTCTCCACCTTGTAGTGCTGTCAGGGCGTTGGCACTCCATCTCTGAGCCGCCTACTGATGATGAGCTGTAGTGGGGACTTGTCGAACCCTTTAAGAGGGGTGTTGAGGTACTGAAGAATTGCCAGAGATGCCTTGTTGCAATCAAGGCTACCTCCTTTGCTTATATTAGACCTGATGATCCTCTTGGCAGTCTTGACTGCTGCTTCAGCCCTTCCATTCGACTGTGGGTAATGGGCTGACGAAAAGCTTGTGCCTAGCATAATGACTGCCAGTTTCTCCATAGTAAGCTTAAGTGTAAGTTTGTAAATAAAATTACGTTATAGTAACTGATTTATTTGAAATGTGACTTTCCATTCCCATTGAATAGATGTAATCTAGATAAGCCATACTAGCTAATCTAGGTAAGCCATACTAGTAATTACATTTATTATTTACATTCTGAAATTTTGTGTTGGCCCCTCAGGCAACCTTGATTCAAAATTCCATTTAACTCCTTCAAACCAGACTCGGAATGTAAAAGTGGCAGACCTTGCCAGCATTCCTAGCCGATTAGTATCACCAATTAGCATTCCTAGTAGTAAGGCTAGGAAGGAGATGAACCGAGAAAAATAATCCATAAATATTCACATGGCAAAAAGATAAAGGGTGACAGAACCAAAGCTAAAGACAACATGGCAAAGGTTATCATTATAATTGTTATTATAGTATTAAAGATACATTAGGGATAGATAGGATAAGAAGTTATTTAAGAAGTGTTTAAAAGAAGTGATTTTAGCTTGGTATCATAGCATAAACGCAACATTACCAAAAGTTCTTAAGTTAGCTGCAAGAATAAGTGCCCGCAAAATTCAGTGCTGTGTGATAGATACACCACTTCCAACATTGGTAGATGGTGCCAGTTAGGCATTTAAGAAGTGGTTTGCCAGGGACTTTAGTGCATCCCTTAGCCGTGAACAGTTAGCTAAGCGTGCTGATCAAAAACAGTTACGGCAAAGGAATGTACAATTCCATCGTCGGTGAAGTGTTGTTAGAAAATTCGTGTTAGTAATAATACCACATGTTGACAACTCTTAGCATAGTTCGCTGACACATGCGAGCCCTTGCCTTGCCAACTACAACCGAGATTGCCTGATCAAACCTTAGTTTAATGTTTTAAACCAATTAAGATCATTGCTAATATTTAAGTTTTAAAAATTTAAGCCTACATATCGGCACCAATCATTGAGGCAGAAAAGTTTAGTGTTCCTTGCTTTAAATCCTAAAATAGCCATCGAGTCGTCATTTTTAAAATCGCTTTCACTCTCATAGCTTCGCCACCATGAACTTCTCCATTCCATTTCACATAGTTCACTCACTGAGTGAAATTCCATTCCTTTTTACACCCTAACATAACCTCTAATGTGAATATTTTGATAATCAATTTAACAACATTACAACCATTTAACTTGTCATAATGGGAGCTACATAAATTACATGAATTAAAAAAGTAAATTTTAAATAAGTAACTTAAAGTAATCATTCAAGATAAATGCGTAATTCAAATAAAGCAAAGTGTAAGTTCCTGTACAATACGCGTGTTTGCTCATTCGAGAGAGAAAACCCATTAACTCATAAAGCCAAGGGAAAAAACTTTTCCATTATTATCCAAATCCTTGACTTTTTTTGTCTTTCATTCACACATAGTGCAGAAACGTGCATACTTGCCGTGTTCCTTGTACTGGTCTCCAGCCAGTAGAGTGAGCTCATGCACTTCTTAGAGGGAATGCACTACCATTAATAATCATTATTATTTGTCTTGCACGAGTGGGTTTTCATTATCCAAGACTTGCATTTACCGCAAGTACCAGATCTCACATCAAGTGCAAACCCAAATCTTTCCATTCCTTATGTCAGGAAGCAGCCACTAGTTCTTAGAACTAGCCACTCACAAGTGCAAGTCAAGGTTTTCTTTTCACCAGTGCCACTAATCTGAGGCACTGCCACCAACTAAGGCTACTGAAGCGCTTACTTGTACTTTCCCCTCTACTACTTGCTTACACTGCCTCAGCAGAGTGCCATTTCCTTCAGTGTGATTTTTTTACGGCACCTTGGTGTCATTCACCAGAACACGCCAGCACCTTAGTGCCACCAAGACAGTCTTCCAATAAGAGCCACTGCACCTGTACCTGACATAAAGAGTGCCAATTCATCACCGTACCGCCATAAGGACCATTGCTCATTCAGGATCGCTCCCATTCATTATTGTGTCCTCCCATAACGGATCATTATTTCTTCAGGATCTCTCCAATTCGTCAGCGTATCCGCCCTGTAAGGATCAGTATTCCTTCAGGATCACTCCAATTCGTCAACATATATGCCATGAAGATAATTATTCCTTCATGATCACTCCACTCCTTAACATATCTGCCTATAAGGACAATTGTTCCTTCAGGATCTCTCCAATATATCAGTGCATCCACCCATAGGGATTGCTCCATCAGTGCAGCCTCTGCATGGTACACTCTACCACAATACCACCAAGTTGCCAGACCTTTCCCATAGCCATCATCACCAACCAGAACAATATCAGCCGAACAATACACTGCCTTCATGAACCTGGGAATGGATGCAGGCCTCATAGGTAGTTACAAGGAGTTACGAGGATTAGGATGTCTCAAAGACTTGTTAGTCAATCTGAGGAGACATCATGTGCTCACTTGTCTGTAGAAGTGGGTTTTACTGTGCATTCAGTGTCCTAATGATTTTGTCTAGCTTTCTTTTAAACTCTTCTACATCGTTGCTGTTTACAACTTCTGGTGGCAGTTTATTCCACATGTCACATATCTTGTATGCAAAGAAGTTCCCACAATGGGATGTGTTGTATCTCTTCAGTTCTAGTTTCCATCCATTATTTCTTGTCTGGTTTTCGTTTAATGTAAATAGGTTACGTCTACTTTTTGTTATGCCTTTCAGTATTTTAAATGTTTCTATTAGTTGTCCTTGCAATTGTCGGTAGGGATCTACCACATGAGTACAGGAGCGGATAGACGCTGCCCAAAGACTAGAAAGGAAGGCAAAAGAATATGAGAGGAAGCATGAGCTAGCTATCAATGAAAAGGAGCTCGAACTGGGAGAAGAAATTATCCCTAAGTCTTTGATCATTTTGACTTCTCCATGTCTTTTTAACAATGATCCTTTTCTTGTCTTCACCTCTGAAGAGATGAGTCAATTATAACTAAGATTATGATGAGTCGCATTTTGGATCTGTAAGAATAGACTTTTATTAGATTTCACTAAGTGTTTTATGCGTATAATATTTTCAGTCCAAAACCAATCTAACACTGTTTTATATATTTATCTATATCTAACTCCGTCGGTTTCGGGGATTATAACCCTTTTTTAATATAATTCTATTATCTTCTACAGCTTTTTCCTATCTTATGTTATCTATAAATTCAGTGGACCATGGGTCTGCCTTTACGATTTTTATATGATTCCAGTGGAATCATATAAAAATCACTTTCATTAATTACTCTATATTTTTTTTATTTCAGCAATTCAGCAATTCTATATGGTCCAGTGAACTTAGGAGATACTTTCACATTTGGCCCTCCTTGAATGTGATTCTGTACATATATTTGATACATACAGTAATGTCTGGTTTAATGGCCTTTTTATCATAATATTTGGCATGAGACTCATGGACCTCCTTTAGTTTAGCCCTTGTTTACATGAATGTCTCGTAAGTACGTCTGGTTTTCCATGCAACATAACCGTCATAGTTAGAACTTTGTTTATAAGCGGTTATTTGACATTTATTTATTTCATAAAATTCACACATTTTCTTTAAAAGATCGCTAGTAAATTCAGCAGCATTATCAGAAAGAAGAACTCGTGGGCATGAATGTCTTGTGATATTTCTAGATTTAAGAGCTTCTGCCACTGTAGTTGCATCCCTGTTTCTTACTGGTATTATTTCTACATATCGTGTTAGATAGTCTAAGAAGACTAATATTTGCTCATTTCTTCTAACAGTACTGGGAAATGGACCTAAAAAGTCCATAGTTAGTACTTGGAATGGGTTTAATTCTGAAGGATATTTTTCAAGTGGAGCTTTAAGATTTACGTTACCCTTATGTTGATTACAAACTATACAGTTATGTACAAAGTTCTTGGCATCTTCACTACATTTTGTCCAAAAAATAATTTCTGGTCTTTTTGATTCCTGGATGTCCTGCTAACTTATATGAGTGTGTTAGTTCTAAAATTTCTCTGGTTAGTGTTTTTGTGATGCATAGTCAAGAACAACCATTTTTCTCGGTCGGCCTTTCATACAACAATCCATTTATTAATTGAAAGTCATGTTTTAATGATTCATCTAGTAATATCTGTCCTACTATTTGTTTGATTTCTACATCTCTATCTTGTTGTACTTTTACTCTTTCTAAATCTAAATCTACAACTTAACAACTAAAACAAAAGGTATTAGTTGTAATGCATTTTTCTTTTTCTTCTTGAGATCTGGATAATGCATCTGCCAAAATTTTAAATATTCCTGGAATATATCTGAATTCTGGGGCAAATTCTAATGCACTAATGAACTATCTATTGAATTTCATGTTATTGGTGATGGCTCTCTTTTTAAACAAGTCAAAAATAGCTTGTGATCAGTAAGTATATTAACTTTATGACCCAAAAGTATGTCTAAACTTCTTTAAACCCCAATATAAAGCTAGACACTCTCTTTCTGTTTTCCTACTATAATGTCCATCTGCTTGGTTTAAAACTCTACTAGCATAATATACTACCCTCATCCTATTTTTACACTTTTGTAACAATACAGCTCCTAGCCCTGTACTTGAGGCATCGCAAGCCAAATAAAAGTCTTTGATAAAATCTGGGTAGACTAAAACAGGGCTCCTGGTCATTTTGTTCTTCAGTGTTTGAAAGGATGTTTCTTATTCGTCCTTCCATTCATATTTAACATCCTTTTTGGTTAGTTCTGTCAAAAGTCTGACTATAGTATCAAACCCTTTTATAAAAGGTCTATAATAACCTACCATACCTAGGAACCTTCTTAATGCTTTTATGTTAGTGAGAGCTGAATAATCAATCATTGCATTTATTTTACCGGCCTGCATGTGCAGCCCGTCTTCACTAATTACATGACCCAAGTATTCTAATGATTTCATCAGGAATTGACATTTCTTTAATTTTATTTTTAGTCCTGCAATTCTTAATCTCTCTAGGACCATTTCTAATGTTCTGAGGTGGCTTTGTAAGTCTTTACTAAAAATGATAACGTCGTCCAAGTGTACTGCAATATTTTCAATAATTCCTAGAATTTGTAACATTAATCTGACAAATGTTTAAGGGGCTGATGTGAGTCCAAATGGCATTACTTCAAACTGTAAATGTTCTTTATGTCTACTGAAGGTTGTGAATTGTTTTGATTCTTCATCGAGAGGAATTTGCTAATATCCACTAAGCAAATCTAAGGATGAAAATGTTTTTGCCTCCTAATTGAGCTAACATATCTGGGATTACCGGTATTGGCATTCGATTGCGGAACTGTGTTCAAGTTTAACTTTCTATAGTATATGACAAGTCTCCAACTGCCAACCTTCTTTGGAAAAAGTAATAATGGAGAATTATATGGAGATTTAGAAGGAATTACTACTCCATCTCTTTTCATTTCCTCTATCAAATTGTCAACTATGGGTCTCTCTGGCTTATTGGTAATTTGTAATTAGGAATAAAAAATGGCCTGGCTCTATCATTTAACAAAATTCTATGTTGTGGAACATTTTTTATTCCTAGTTTATCTACTAAAGCTATTACATTTCTGTATTTCTCTAGCACCTGAATTAACTAGATTCTATTTTTCTGGAAAATCTGTTTTATTCACTTCCTGATTTATTTTAGAGTTTTGGCCATTTATAGAGAAAAAATGCTATTTCTTCTACTGGTAGTAAAGGATTGTTAATAGAGATTCCTATGCAAAAGGCAATGCCTGCTTATATTGTTAGTCTGTTATCTGAATAGTTTTGGACATAGGCTTTGCAGTTATCACCATTCATGTGGACTAGTGAATTATCTATTCTGACAAAGTCTGGCCATTCTTCATTCAATAATATAATACTTTTATCTTTTATATCCTCCTTTGATCTCAAATAAATTTTTGTTAAACATTTTGGATACAAAGTTACTCCTCTACTCAGTATAAATTGTACTTTATTATCATCAGCTGTGCTAACAAAACATATTTCTTCTTCTTTTATGCATGAAAAATAGCAAAGTTCTGTAACTCCAGTGGTTTCTTCTGTTACTTCTATTATGCTATTTATATCTGATTTATTTATTCTATTTAAGAGCAATACTTCATTTAATACTTTCCTTTCACTTTCACAAGTCATTACTACAATTACTACATTACTATGGGTATAGGCGCCTTGAGTTTCGTTATATTCAGTGTATTGGTCATCATAATTATTTATATCTGAGTATAAATCAACTGCATGTGCATATCTCAACAATTCGTTATTTTCTAACTGTGGGAATTCCTCTATTTTATCTTTTTTCCCTTTATCTTGTTTGTTCTTACTTATCTGCTCTTCCCGTATGTCTGTCTCGCTTGTCGAAACTGTCCCAGACAAATTGATCGGATTGGGGTGAGACTTTCTTCGTCAAGCGTAAAGCATACGCTCTTCTGATTATCCTGTTTCAGGCTAATCTTTCCTTCACTGCTCTTTAATACTATTCCACATCTTCTCATTAAATTAAATGAGAACAATACTTGTGCGGGAAAAACACTTTCTTCTAAAACTAGAAGACGTTCAATAAATTTGTGGGACAAAATATCTATTTCTAGTTTCACATTCCCCCAACCCTTTAAGCTGTTTTCCTGCTATTCCTTTCATTGCTCTACTTTGACCCTGAATCTGAGTTTCTGCAATGCCTAAATATCTGGTTAAAGTTATTTTATCAATTATATTTACAGTGCTACCTGAATCAATGAGTACAGTACATGTCTTTCCATTTATTGGAATCTTTACAATAGGCAGATCCTTTCTGCTTATTTTTTCTTCTTTCGTGGAAAATGCTACCTCTTTGCTATGTAAATAGGAAAATGGGAACGGATTTACTTTCCTTTCTCTGTAAAGGGGTTAATTGCCACTGACTTGTTGACTTATTTGTATTTGGATGATTGTTACTATATCGGCCATCTCCCTATTGGCTTCCTGACTATTGAACCAACAGTTTTTAGTTAAATGCCCGACCTTTTTACAAACTGTACAGATTCTAGGTTTTCATTAGTGGGATGACTGGTATACCAGCAGTTTTCACATCTTTTTGACCTAGTTCCTTGAGCTTGACTATTTACTGGCTTTGAATTATTCGTATCTGAATATTGACCATTCATATATCTTACGGGTGGACCATTCCTTGATTGATTTTGTTCCTTTCTGGTTTGGATTCAATTTTTTCCTGTTATTTTGTGCATATTTCCTTTGAAAGAAAGTTTGTCTATTCCCTGAATGTCTAGAATCATCGTTATACTGGTTACTTCTTTTATATGAATCATTTATATTTCTGGCCTTACTTTAATTTTGAGCTTCTGCTATCCCTAAAATTCCTTAGAAATTCTATATCTTTCTTTTGGATTTGTTGTCTCATCGATATTAATGCTGTAAGGCTATCATTCACTGGATCAATTTTAACCTTCTTAAAAGCCTTCTTTTCTTTTTCTTCAAAGGTTCCAAATGACAAATCACCGAAATCATTCTTCTTTCCTATTGTGATACTAGTTTTCTTAAATCTGCCACTACTCTGTGTACCGATCCTTCGATATCGGTATGAACATTTGATATTGACTCCATCAAAATGCTGTGTAAGAAGTTTGTTAATATCAATAATATCAAATTGACAAACAAACTCTTTTAAATTCAGCATATGTGGTTATTTTACTGAATCTAACTGAAATCAAAGTTCTATGTGGATCATCTTTTTCTGAACTAATGAGAAGCAAGGCTTCGTTAATTTGACCTCTTTCACTTGTTATTACCCCTGTAGATGCAACTGTCTGCATCAGCTAACCACAGGTTTACAGAGTATGATTCTAATCTATTTTTGTCAGGATCTGAACTGTCTACTCTTCCACAGAAACTAGTGGCTTGCATAATGATTGCTGCCTTCGTCATTGTTCTAAATTGAAATGTGTTAGTATTATCATATTATTATTATTACTATTATTACTATTGTTATTAATATTTGTGGTAGTAGTATTAGTAGTTTCTTGAGTTAATGTTATTCGTGAATTCGGCACTGGAATTCGGCTACGTCTGTCTGGTGTCATTCGTAAATTGTATGGACTATTCCTAACAGTATTCAACAATTCATTAAATATACCTATATATATAACGTCTATAAAAAATAATAGCAACACAAAATTTTGAGAGAGAGAATATAAAAGTTTTTATTCCAGCTTTCAGAGAGAATATGATAATAACAGTTTTTATACCTTCTAAGAGAGAGAAAAAAAAAACTTCAACACAACTCATTTTTCTGTTGTTCATTATCACTGTTTCTCTTAATTCTTTAATTTTCCCTTTTCCGCGACCAACACAGGAGTTCACTGATTACTGCTGATTATGCCGTCCTCCTCTGGCTTCGTTGTACTTTTCAGATTCAATTGTTTGATTACACCGTCGACCATCATGGATTCGTCTCCTTAGATTTAACAGTAATGATGTTTTTAACAGGAACTGTTGTCGTACATGTGAAATGTACTCATCTGTTTAACGGGAATGGTCGCCATACATGTGAAATGTACTCATCCGTTTTAGCAGATTGTGTATAGAGATCTGTTTGTGTGTGTCCTATTGATAACAACTAACACATGACGGGGTATTGTTGTCATAAGAGTGAATCTTATTCATCCCATTATGATAGTAAATACCACTGTCGTTGCTACTGTTACACTACGATGTTTGCCGTCTCACGTTGACTTGTTCTTGAGTTCTGTTACAGTTGTGGCTTGTTGTTCAAACTTCAGGGAATTTTGTTTCCTAGCCATGGGGTTTCTTAAGCAATTTCGTTTGTAAAGTTTATTTCACTACCCGCTGCTATGGTTTCAGCTTCTGCACGGGGGAATGTTTTCTTGTCGATGTGCCTCATCGGTGACATGTTATGAGTCGCCTCGCCATCTGTTATTCTTGTTATAACTCGCCTTTGTTATTCTTGTATGTTTTCCTTTCTTGTTATGCCTTTCTTCGATATTCTTTAGCGCTGCCACTAGTGTAATAAATTTTATATTTATCCCACCGCTGCCACCAAATGTAATGGACTTTTTATTCTTTGTCCTTTTTATTTTTATTTGTAGGCGACCAGTGAATTGTAGTCTTCTTATATTTATTGTATTGTAGATTGTACATTCTCTGGTTTCTTGTAGAAATTCTTTAAAGTCTCAGGATGCTAGAAGGACACAGTGGAGTTTTTCTTACTTCAATCACACAAAATAAAATATACAATAATTGACATACAAGTTTAGTATGTACTGAGGTGCTGTAATATTATGACGTGTCGATGTTGAAGCCTTTCTTCCCCACAGCTGGTAAGGCACACAACCTCACCATGTCATTACTAATTTTCTTCTCTTTCGTACTCTGCTTGTCTGCTTCTTCTCCATGAAATCAAAATTTGACAATATTCATCCAATTCAGCATCACCTGGTATATCTGCAGGTCTATGCTTCCTCATCAGCAAACCTTCCTTCAGATAATAACAGGCAGGAGTTCGTTGCATCTCTTCTTGATCAACAGCTCTGAAAAACAAATCAGCTAACGATGTATCCTTCTTCTGCAGCTCCATTAGCTTCTCTCTTGTCACTTGACCAACTTCAAGGACTGAGCTCTCAACATCTGCTAACTCAGCTACTGTAGTTTCACTACTATCTTCAGGAACACTCTGACTAATCTAAGTCATTCAAGGAAACAGGCTCTTTTTCAACTTCTCAGAATATCTCTTCTATGTCATCAATATGACAAACATCCCTTTCCTGGAACAGCTCTTCTAAGCTAAAAGATCCTTCACTTGATCCTTGTTGGGTATGTAAATCCCTAGTCTCTTCACCTACAGGAAAAGGTGGAGTTATTTTTCTCTAAATCTACCGAAGGACTAATTCCCAATGGTTTGTCTGCCACTATAGGACAAGGAACAACTGGTAGACTACCAGCTTCATTACTCAACAGAACACGTACACCTTCCACAGCCAGTGAGTACTTCACAACAAAATCAACATTCGCTGTCACCAATTCACACAGTAGGTGTAAGGGGCATATAGGAGTTACCTCTTCTCCTCCTGTACCTTTCAAAATAACTTAACCTCCTGTGAGATTCTTCTCCAACTGAAGGTGAGAACCACGTACTACCACACTGTGGTTGCTCTCTGCATCACGTAATACCTTGACTGGTACCTACACACTCCCTCCTTGAGTTGTCAGGGTAGCCTCATAGATTTATTGCTTAAAGACCTCCAAACTGATCAGCCACTCATGAGGATACATTTCCATTGGTTGCTAAATACTCAGCTTGTTCAGTTTTCAGTCTGCTCTGTAGTCTGATTTTTCGTCACACTGCTCTTCATAATTTGTTTCACCTGGTCACTATCTTTCACCACTTGACCAACTGGCTTTGACTGCTGATGTGTCTGATAACACTCTCGAGTGTAGTGTCCTGCTCTTCCACACTTGAAGCAGACAACATTAGGGTTCTGTATGTGTCTTGACAATCAAGATGAGGATCGCACATCAGATTGCTGTGGGGTATTGCTTTACATTGTGTTGATATTACCACTTGTAGGATTCCCATTATTGAATTTGTTTCTGAAATGTGGATGAGACTTAAAACTTGTGTGTTGTTGATTCTAGTACAAGCTTGACATTATAGTTCATTTTGCTACTAATTATGTTATAGTCTTCACTCAGGGTAGCTCTCTCTCTCTCTCTCTCTCTCTCTCTCTCTCTCTCTCTCTCTCTCTCTCTCTCTCTCTCTTAAATAGGCTCTTATGTGTTCAGGAATTCCCCTGAGATATTGTTCAATAACAAGCAATTCTTCCAGATCGTCCATAGTTTTAACTTTAGCAGCCCCCAACCATCCATTAAAATACTCCCACTTCGTAGGCAGAATACAAGAAAGTTACCTTGTCATCTTTTCTTAAAGATCTGAATCTTTCATTGAAGTACTCTGGGGTCATCTGGTAGACTTGTAACAGCTGTTAACGCTAAATAAGCACTTCTCCCTTTACCAATCAGACACTTTGTAACATGAATGACCATTTATCTTCTGGCCATCCCGAACCTCAAGCCACTTTTTCAAAATTATCGAAGAACTCATCCAAACCTTCTTCAGTAAACATAGGGATTAACTTCTGCACTCTCACTACATCAAATAGAGGCTCTAACTCTTGTCAGTTCCATCTCCCTTTCAAAATCTTCCTGCATCCTTGCTCTTTCTCTTTCCTCTTTTATCCTTTCTCCTTCCTCTTCTACTGCTTTTTCCTTTTCTCTTTCTCTTCTTTCTCTTTTCTGCCTGTCTTCTCTTTCTCTTCGTTCTCTTTTCTGTCTGTCTTCTCTTTCTCTCTCAGTCTGCATTCTCTCTTACAGCTTGCAGTCTCTCTCTTTCAGCCTGCATTTTTAGCTTAATCAAACCTTCTTTTGCTTCTGTGGATCTAATCTCTAACTCTGTATCACCTTTCTCTTTCTTTTCCTCATGCTTATTTACAACATCAGCCTATGCTACATTCAATAACTCTTGAGCTAATTCTAATTCATCTTCATCAGGTATTCTACCGAAGTCTGTTAATTCTTTCATAGCAAGGCCTCTTATTTGTTCCTTTAACATACTGCTAGACAGATTACCACCACATGCTACTGCTAAAACACTACACTGTGCCATAGTCAGAGCTGCTAAAAGTTCCTGAACGTCAAACAGAGCCACTTTCTCTAAATTACTCAACTAACAATTCAATACAATAAAATGCAAAAAGCAACTGTATGGTCACTCTCATACCAATATATATCCTTAACACCACCAGTATAAATGAAAATGTAAATGTTCGTTTGTTCAAAATCTTAAATCTTCAAAAGTTTTTCACTGATTGTTTTGAAATTTTGACACAACATTACATTCGAATATGTGTATTTTTGTAATGGGGTTTCATCCTACCTCCACCCCTCTGAGAGGGAGGTTGAGAAGGGATTCCCTGAAATGGAGCTGGTTCTGCCCATGACACGGGGGTGGTTATGCCATAGACTTAGTTACTTTAGGAATTTATCATACATAATTCCAGTATACATAGGACTTATCATTTCCAAATGAATACTATAGGATAAAAATCAATTACATCAAAAAGGGTGGACTTTGAGAAGGGGGTTAACAGAGAGAGACTGAGAGGGAGAGGAAGTGAGAGAGAGTAGACAGGGTGTTAGGGAGACAAAAGAGGAAAAAAGACAGGATGGGTTAGAGAGAGAGAGAGAGAGAGAGAGAGAGAGAGAGAGAGAGAGAGAGAGAGGGTTATCAGTGAGAAGAAAGAGGGCAAGAGAGTGATTTTGAGAAGTAGAGAAAGGTAGAAAGAGGAGAGAGAGAGAGAGAGAGGGAGAAGAGCAGTTGTTTGGAGGAGAGAGAGAGAGAGAGAGAGAGAGAGAGAGAGAGAGAGAGAGAGAGAGAGAGAGTTGGTATTGTGAGAAGAAAAGGGGGAAAGAGACAGTGATGGTTTGAGAGAGTAAGAGAAAGGAGCTTTTTCTTTTCTTTCTTTTCCATTTAACCAGACTGAGCCACAGCAACGCTTGGCCGGGTACAGCTAGTCACAGATAAAATATGACTGAATGTCTAAAGGCAACAATGGTCCCTTAAAAAGATTATTAATCATGCAAGAAATCAAACTAAGTTCATTAAAAAAAAGTGTGATGTATTCTTATGCTTTAGTTAATTAAAGGGCATCACTACAACAACAACTTTAAAAGTCTAAGTATTTCAAATATTTTCCCAGTTATAATTCACTTCAAGAAAATTGAAGGAAAACAGCATAATTTATCACTAAGGCTGGAACCTACAACAAATTAATTCCCATCACTGGTAGTTGATAAATTAAGCCCTGTTATGAAAATTTTAACTACAAATAATTTATTTTTGAATTCAAAATTTATAAGTGAAATTCACAATCTCCAGAAAATTTACTATTACTTAAAAGCAACAAAATTTAATTGATTATTCAATTAATTATTGAAGAAAATTAAATCAAAATTAATTCATCAAGAAAATTAACTAATCAAGAAATTTAGTTTATCAATTAAAATTCAAAATGCAAGTAAAGGAAAATTAATTCACAAGTGTTAAAATAAATCAAGTATGAAGCTTTAAATCACAAAGAAACACCTACGTTAGTCAAAAAATTGTGAATGTGAAATCTTAATAGCATTAAATTCACCACCAAAATGTGAAAGAAGCACTAAAATGTAAAAACACTAAGAAAGTGATAGATACACTAAAAACTAAAAAATAAACATTTAAAAAACAAAATACAAACACAAAAAACTGACATGTAAAAAAATTTTAAATAATTAATTCACTAAACTCTGAATATTTTTAAGTGCATTTAAAACTTATGATAATGCATTAACTGGTACCAGTTGTTCCTTTTTCCTGCAGCTTCCTAAATTCACAAACACACTTTTACAATATCTCTTCAGATTCCATAAACAACCACTATACTATAAGGAAATTTATCAAATAATGTGTGACCATTACAACTCTTTACATTATTGTAAAAATTAAATTTCCCTCGCTGTTGAGAATAAGAGAGAGAGAGAGAGAGAGAAAGAGAGAGAGAGAGAGAGAGAGAGAGAGAGAGAGCATCTCCCCTATACCCAACGAATATCAGAATCAGAGTAACAGAAACCCTTCTTCACATGGTTGACACGATCGTCATCGATGACATCAAAACATTTTAGGGTGAAGTACTGTAGTAATCTTCATCATTTCCATGAGGTTATGATTATTTATATTATTTAACAGTAAACTCTCTCTAGTTCCATATTGCTTGATGAGATGTACCTGTGCACAGTCTGATTAATCAACCGATATCACATGTTTAACATACAACTAGAAAACAAATTATAGCTAGGAGTGTTCGTAATCTGTCGGTGATAAGATTAGTGTGAGAATAGTAGTATAAAGCATCTACTAAGTTAGTTTATCTAGTAAATTATTGAAAATTCGAACAGGATGGCAGTGAGCACCAACTGTGGAAGGCAATGGCGAAATCTCGCTTGCCTTGTAGATATGTAATATGATGACTTAGCAGGAAAGGAACTGGCATATCTCATCTATGACATCAATAACAGCCCTAACCAAAAAGATGCAAAAGTATTCATTGACATATTGGAAGGATATCATCCTTCAAACTGGAACAAGTCAGCAGAAAATATTATGAAAATTATTGAAGGAGTACCAAGTAAAATTCAAGTGGTCAAGAGACTTATAAAGAAAATTTACATCAATTAACACATTCCAAAAAGAAAATGAATAAGGTGAACATTGTGAATATATTAATTGATGCAATAGGAAAACGAATGCCTAAAGCATGTAAACTGTGTAAGGTGTGGTACAGCATTGTAAATCCAGAAAAACTAATCACGAAATGCTAAGCATGCAACACACCCATGCATCCTCAATGAGCAGAAGTCAAGCAAAATACAAGTAAGGAAACAAGAGTATTTTGCTCAACATGTCTATCATAGAAAGATAATGTTTTTAAATCTAGATTTAATGTGCAAATGGTAGAGGATGAAGAAGATGAGGAAGAGAAAGAAGACAAAAACAGAAAAGAAGAAAATAAAACTCAAATGATAGAAAAAATTAATGGAAACAAAGAACAGGAAAAGAGTATGGATGCAGAGATACTCATAGGTACTACATATGAGGCAATACAGCAGCATGCATATGATGAAATAAATTACGACATGACAAGACAAAACAAAATCCCGAAGAGGCTTTACCCAGATCTTCATACCGATGGGAAAGAGCAAGAAAAAAAAAAGACACCGTCTGCTCCCTTTTAAGAAGAGGGAATTGCAGATTCGGTGAAAGATGTTACTACAAACATCCCAAGGTATGTCACAATTATGAGATTTATGGCAAATATGTATACCTAGAAGGCTATGAGGATAAATGCAGAGATCTACATCCAAAAATATGCAAAAACTTAAAAGAAGGAAAAGTATGTAAGTTCACCAAAAAAATGTAAATATATGCACCCTGTAGCCATGAATCAAAATCAATTAAATAATAAAATCCAAAATAAAAAAGAAATAAATAAAGAAAGGAACAAAGAACATGAAGTGAAGGAAAAAATAAGCCATCACCGTGCTATGGAATGTCAGCATCGAAAATGCAAGCATCAGCTCCAAGATATAGTGCAAGGAACAAGCACTGTATATACGGTGCCAGGGGATGGTGCAGATACGGAGATAATTGCAGATTCATACACAAAATGAATAATTATGAAGAAGGAAGATCAACTATGTTGGAAATGTTGGATTTTTTAATGTCAGAATTTCTGGAAATGAAGAAAAGAACAACATACCAGAACTGGAAAGAGACATAGGAAAATCCTTATTATTACCCATATTAAATGATGAAGATAACATGCAAACCATCATAGTGATGAATGCGCAGGGTTTAGTTACGCATAACTCAAATACAAAAATAGAGTTCTTAGAAGAAATAACCCAAACTAAAAAAAAATATATATAATTATTATAAGTGAAACCTGGTATTCCCAAGAGACTGGTAATGATGATCAGATAAAGGGGTTCCAAATAGGAATCAAGGGGGAACTGCAATATATGGGAGAGACATAAAACAAGGAAAAATATATGAGAAATATAGTAACTCAGAATGTGAACGAAAAGCGGTAGAATTTGAATCTGAACAATTAATGAACATCATAATATATAGACCCGATGATACTAAAGAGTTTGATACAATAATAAAAAATTGGATGATATATGTAGAAATCACAAAGACTGGACTATACTCCTATCCGGAGACTTTAACTTTCCTTTCATAGATTGGAGAGAATGAATAGGAGATTGTGGTTGTATTTATACATATAAAAAAAAAGAGAGTAATAGTAGTGCAGAAGATAAGAGGCAATTCGAAAAGCTATTAAATATGCTACTAGAACACAATATTCAACCAAAATCACCTGCCAACAAGAAAGGAAAATACTTTGGATCTAGTATTTGTGAACGAGGTGAGTTATGTTAAAGAAATATAGTTTATAATGCAAGTATTTCAGACCATAATGTCATAGAATTAACAGTCCGTTCCAAAGCAAGTGAAAACAGAGATAAGCAAGAGATGAAAAAGTGGGAAGGATATGGAAAATACAATTTCTATAGTAAGAATATAAAATGGTCAGAAATAAATGAAGAATTAAACAAAGATTTGGATAACATATTCGTAAGTGATGATATACAGGTAAATACAGATATATTATATAAAATATTAGAGAAAATAGTGGATAATATATACCGAAGAAAAAAAGGAAAATACTTTGGATCTAGTATTTGTGAATGAGGTGAGTTATGTTAAAGAAATATAGTTTATAATGCAAGTATTTCAGACCATAATGTCATAGAATTAACAGTCCGTTCCAATGCAAGGGAAACAGAGATAAGCAAGGGATGAAAAAGTGGGAAGGATATGGAAAATACAATTTTCTATAGTAAGAATATAAAATGGTCAGAAATAAATGAAGAATTAAACAAAGATTTGGATAACATATTCGTAAGTGATGATATACAGGTAAATACAGATATATTATATAAAATATTAGAGAAAATAGTGGATAAATATATACCGAAGAAGAAAAGTAAACATCAGTCATGCATACCAAGAGACAGAGGGATCTTGTTCTAGAAAATCAGAAAGCGGAAAAAAATGTCTGGCAAAAGAAAAGAATGCATGGAAAGTGATGGAACAAAAATTAAGATAGAAAATGCAGAACAAAAGATTATACAATCAAAAGAAAATGAAAAACGGGACTTGGAAGAAAAACCCTAGTAAATATCAAGCAAAACCCCAAACTATTGTACTCATATACGAAAACAATTAATAAAAGAAGAATAGATAAGCACCCTCTAAAAAATGAAGATAGGATAACAAATGAAAAAAAGGAAATATGCAACATATTAGTAGAAAGATATGAGAGAATTTACCCCTAGAATTGATAATGAAGATAATGATACAGAAATAAGGGATGAAAATAGATATTAATGAAGCTAATATTGTGCAGGCCATTAATGAAATAAAAAAAATGGATCAGCAGCTAGACCAGATGGTGTACCTGCCATTTTGTTAAAGAAAGTAGTTAATTCTATCGCAAAGCCCCTTGCAATATTATTAAGGCAAAGTGTAGATACAGGCAAGATTTATGATGAGCATAAAATAGCATATAGTACCCCTATTTTCAAAAGTGGATCAAGGCTAGAGGCAAGTAATTATAGCCCTGTGAGTCTAATATCACATATTATGAAAGTGTATGAAAGGGTAATGAAGAAAAATTATGAAACATTTAATAAAAAATAATTTGTTTAATATAGGACAACATAGTTTTGTAACCAGAAAAAGTACACAAACCCAACTGTTAGTCCACCATGAGAACATATATAAAAATATGATAAATGGAAAAGAAATAGATGTGGTTTATCTAGACTTTGCAAAAGCTTCTGACAAGGTAGACCATAATATATTAGTGAAGAAAATTAGAAAACATAGTATAGTGGACAAAGTAGGAAGATGGATAAAAGAATTTTTACACAACAGAAAACAAATAGTTATTGCAAACAATGAGAAATCAGATGAAGCTAAGGTAATATGACGCAAGAATAAGTAGAGAAATTAATTGTGATGAAGATAGAACTCGGTACAAAAAGACCTTAACAAAGTATATGAATGGGAGAGGTAAATAGGATGGTATT
>NC_087207.1:82733261-82748261 GCF_015104395.2 Macrobrachium nipponense
GAACCTACTGTTCATGTTGTAGTTAAATGACAACTGAGCGAGTTAGAAAACTGCGAATGAAAGGGCGGGAAGTGGTGTGGGTAAAAGAGAGAGAGAGAGAGAGAGAGAGAGAGAGAGAGAGAGAGGAGAGAACAAGTAAATTATGCAATGAACAAAGGAACAGAGGTGGTTTGGTTATTGAGTGATGGAGATTGTTGTTTAATATGGAGGGACTCTAAAAAGGGAAGTGAATGACTGTTTTTTGTTTGTCCGAGTATTTCAAAATCACTGTACTGTATGTGATGGTGACTGGATATGGCATGAAGTCCAATTGTACTATTTTCCTTTTTGCTGAAAGGTAAGCCTGTACGATGGCTGACACACTTATGAGAGTCGATGCGCACCTTAAGTAGGTGTTTGGAACATCCCTCTAATTCCCAAAATTACATTTTGGGCAATTAAACTTATAAGCAGTGCAGGTAATCATCAACTCCGTGAGGGTGTCTTTAAAGTGAAACAATCTTCCAATTATGAGATGGTTATTAGAAGTAAATCTGAACTCAACATAAGGTTATAGATGGCTCAAGAGTGAAAATAATTTACGTTTGAGTGGAGCAGAATTATTAGTGAATGGTAGTGAAACATATATTATCTTTTTGGAAACGGTGCAGACTACAGTTTTTGGCTTAAAAATATTGTCTAAAAATTCTTTAAGGATTTTATTGAACATGTTCAGGGGATAGCAATTATTCTTAAAATAAGTCTCTAAAAACCTAACTTCCAGATGAAAGTTATTCTAGTTGGAGCAAAGGGAAAAGGCTCGATGAATGAGAGTTCTACATGAATTGACCTTGAAAACATGAGGACACTGACTAAAAAAGTTTAACCCAAGGCCGGTAAAAGTTTTCTTCCTGAAAATGCCAGTAATAAAATATCCTTCAGAGCGAGAGAACAAAATATCTAAAAAGGAATTGTGGTCATTAGAAAATCTAAAAACAACTGGGCATGACGTTCCTCGGTGAAAAGCAAAAACGTATCATCTAATCATCTACATATCGTCTATAAAATCTGGGTTTAAAAAGTATCTGGACACTGATTGAAGAATTGTTCTTCTAAATGACACATAAAAATATTAGCAAAAATCAGTGTCCAGATACTTTTAAATCCATCGCCTCTCCTCCCACATTGGGTAATCACAAAATTCTTGTTATCTTATAAATTATATGAAAAATGAAGGAATGTTTCCTTCTGAAAGAAAATTAATTCTGCCTAAAATTCACTAACCCGATACTCTCGGTATAAAACCAAGCCGCACCCCAACACTTCCGTGTCTTGAACGAGGTGTAAGGGTGTAAGCTCGGGCATGGAGGGAGACAGCGATTGACCAGAATTGCATATAGTAAGTAATCGTTCCTTTTGTAGCCGTCGTTGGGCTAATTGAATTTATTCATTATTGAGCATGTTCAGATTCTTCTAACAAATGTGATGGTATTTGTTTCGTTAAGAAAGTGTAAATTGATTTTTTGAAAACCTCATTTTTTGAGTGGCTGCATGGCCACATAGAATTTATTCAAATGTAGTGTGCTGAGCCACCTGAGTTCCAATTATTTTTTGCCTTGTTAATTTTAAATGAGTTTAGTTTTGTAATAAAAATTGTTAAAATCAGACGTGTTTACTATCGAGTTGTCCTTGTGTACGGGCTGGAACCTGTTCATCATTAAGATAGGGGTATCAGCCCATAACATCAGGCACGAAACTAATGAAAGTCGTCATGACATTTGCAACATACGTTTGCCCTCCGGAGGCTTCTGACTTATCTCTAGGCTTTTGGTATCTGACGCCGGCGGTTTTCTGCTAAGGCAGGCGAGCTTCAGAACGAAAGGAGAGAGAAATGCATATATATATAAATATATATATATATATATAATATATATATATATATATATATATGTATATATATATATATATATATATATATATATATATATATATATATATAGTATATATATATATGAATATATAATATATATATTGTATAAATATATATATATATGTATATATATATATATATATATATAGTATATATATATATATATATATATATGTATATTATATGTATATATATATATATATGTATATTATTATTAGTATATATATATATATATATATATATATATATATATATATATATACATATATATATATGTATATATATATATATTATATATATATATATATTAAATTGTATATATATATATATGAATGAATATAATATTAAATATATAATAATATATATATATATATATATAACTATATATATATATATATATATAATATATATGAATAATTATCACATCGACCGTGATCCATTTATATATCAATTCAAGCTACAAATGTCCTTTAATATCTAAATTCACTTTTACCTCCCAAATGATATATTTTACATATATGTACCGAAGGGGAATTTTTTTAGTTGGTAATAATTTCGTCCCCCCATGGACGGTGGTTCGATCCCATGGGGGGACGAAATTATTATCAACTAAAAAATTCCCCTTCGGTACATATGATATATGAAAATATATCATTTGGGAGGTAAAGTGAATTTAGATATTAAAGGACATTTGTAGCTTGAATTGATATATTATATATATATATTATATATATTATAATATTATATATATATATATAGATATATAATATATGTTGTATATATTATATATATGTATATATATATTTATAGATAATATATTATATTATATATATATATATAGCTTATAAATAATATATATTATATTCCTTCCGAGCTACAAATGATCCTTTAATTAGCTAAATTCGCTCTACCTCGGTAATGTTGATATATTTTCATATATGTACCGTGTGGGGGGGAAATTTTCTTTTTTAGTTGATAATAATTTCGTCCCCCCATGGGATCGAACCACCGTCCATGGGGGGACGAAATTATTTACCAACTAAAAAACTTCCCCCTCGGTACATATAATGAAAAAATATATCAATTCCAAGGTAGAGCGAATTAGATATTAAAGGACATTTGTAGCTCGAATGATTTATATGAATCACGGTGATGTGATAAGTATTCATTTATATATATATATATATATATATATATATATATATATATATATATATATATATATATATATATATATATATATATATATATATATATATATATATATATATAATATATATATAGTATATATATACCAAAAGCCTAGAATTAAGTCAGAAGCCTCCGGAGGGCAAACGAATTTAATAAAAGAGGTAAACAAGAGAAACTCTGACGCGCCCCAGACCTAGCCAAGTTCAAAGCTCTTCGTATCTGCGGGGCTGCCCCCTTGTCCCCTGCACTTGTGTTTCATGTTTCTGCATTCTGGACCCTACCTGACGGCACTGGAATGAATTTCCGTTCCTTCAGCGGCGTCCTTTTAAGAAGCGGAGACCAGCGGCCAAAGACTACAGACGACGACCATTCATCTATTTTTATTATGATTTTATAAATGATTAACTCTATAAATTTTTTGCGAGATACTGAAAAATATATGGCAAAATCATTCATATATAAGTTACTTACAATTGCAATAGGTAGATTATTACTGATATAATTTATTGCTAAGGTAAACAGCGTACCACTAAGGACACCTCCTTGTGGAAAATCATTTTCAAGTGGAAATGCTTTTGACAAGACAAAACGTCTTCAATTTTCACCTGAAAATTATAATCTGTGTTGAGAAAAAGATAGGATCCCCTTTTCAAGGACAAACCGTCCGCAACGTCAGGTTAATTAGCAAGAAGAGCGTCAAAGGACTGGTGAAAACAGCTACGTATTTGCGTAATTTGCCTACGTAACTGTGTTGTTGTGAGTACACAAAACTGGTCAGAGGAGTAGCAGAGGAATTTATTTGAGGAAATATTACCTTTGCATAATAAATAATTAGCAAAACATCCAATGCACACGAGTTGGATAACAAAGGAATTGTTCTAATCGAAAACGCCAGAGTTAGAGAAGGCTCTTGGGAATTAATTAATTTTGCTGCCAGATTTTGAAACTTTAGTCGGATCTTAATAGTTGTGTAAATTCCCGCTATCCGAATCCAAGTAACAAAATTAATGCGCAATAAAGTAGTCCTTAAGTCGGTGTCACCGAAGTGTAGAACGGGCTGTCCTGAGCCCCATATCCATTCCCTCCCAAGGCACGAAACTTGCAGGGAAGGCAATTGCATTCCTCTTCTCTGTATCAGCAGGTCATTGTTGTTGTTATGTACGTAAGTTAAGCCTTATCGTGGTCCATCCACCTAACCATTGGATTTGTCTTTGAAATGTTGTGATAAGTGTATTGTGGGATCAATTTATATAAGAGTAATGTGGGTTTTGCTGTTGCATCTTTGGGCACTGTGTTAATTATCCTCTTCCGGGTCTTGGAGTTTTTGTGATGACCACGTGACACATAATTTTTTGAAATTGTGTAATTGTCATGTTCATTCTTGCCTTTTGCGTATGACCAGTGATCAATATGTGCGGGGAATAGTTATTGTATTAAGAATGATTTATTTTTGTAAAAAAAAAAAAAAAAAAAAAACTGTGAAATTTGGCTATGCCTCTTCAACCCTACACCGAGTAGTAGTAGCATCGTCTTCATGATCTTGTCATCAACCCGTAACATCTGAGTGTAGAATCAGTAAGAAAGTGAATAAATAAATATATATATATATATATATATATATATATATATATATATATATATATATATATATATATTTTATTGAAGTTGAACAACAATCACGAAAACATCTCTGTCTCTCTCTCTGTCTCTCTCTCTCTCTCTCTCTTGCATGCATTTCTCTCTTCGTTTGTTCTGAAGCCCGCCTGCCTTCGCAGAAACCGCCGGTGTCAGATACCAAAAGCCTAGAATTAAGTCAGGAGCCTCCGGAGGGCAAACGAAGTTAATAAAAGAGGTAAACAAGAGAAACTCTGACGCGCCCCAGACCTAGCCAAGTTTAAAGCTCTTCGTATCTGCGGGGCTGCCCCCTTGTCCCCTGCCCTTGTGTTTCATGTATCTGTATTCTGGACCCTACCTGACGGCACTGGAATGAATTTCTGTTCCTCCATCGGCGTCCTTTTAAAAAGCGGAGACCAGCGGCCAAAGACGGTAACATCCACGTGTAGTTGGAGGTCACTTTTGTCTCTTTTACTGAATTTTTTCCCCATCTCTGTGCTTGTGCGAACGTTCAAAGCTACCCCTTGTCATTCCCACACAGCCGTGCTCCCCTGTTCTATGAAGCTAATTTAATTTAAGTGCTGTGGTTCCCCAGAGTGTGATTTATTAGTGCCCATTGCTTGAATTACCTCCTGGTATTAGCAGTTGCTAAGAAAATTTACTAAGGGAGATGAGATAAGTCGGTGTCTGTGTTTCACACCCTCCCATTCAATACAATAACTTTCTGTGAAGTAATTCAGTCATTTCTTGCCCTTTGAGGGAATTCTGAGAATTTAAAATTTATATTAAGCAAGCCGGAATGTGTGACGACATTAACGCATTTGATCAGTCCATTGTGTGTCGAACGTGTGTTTATAGTGAAATACCTTTTTTTCAGGTATCCTGTCGCATTCATCCTTAATGCTCGGGGCATACATCCATATCCGCACTCCAAGTACTCAATACGTGTCGGCAATCCAGTCATGACACCAGTACTACAAGCAATTGTTCTTTTATTAATAAGTTAGATCTTGAGAGTCAGAGAGCCCCTATGGCGGCCGTGAATACGTCGAGTAATTAACTAGTAAATATATTCATTTTAAACTTTATCATTGGAGTTTCCCTTACATTGACCCTAGAAATCTTATCTCGGCCCTAAGCCGTAAATTCTGTTCATAACCTAGACCTCAAAAGGCCTTCCTTTTGATTAAGTCAGATGCGTTTAATTGTTGTCTAAGCAAGAAGTGTCTAGATTTATGAAAGTGGCGACCATGCGCAGAATTTCATAATCAGTGCATGAGGTCAATAATTAGCAACTGCTGAAGTTGATTTCAAGAGAAAAAATGAACCTGAAATCCCAGCACCATTAAGCCCTTATGAGCTAAGGAAAGAAAGAAGTCCCCCAAAACAGGTAAAATGTAAAACCAAATTTTGACTGCGATCTTTTATGTTAGAGGTAGGAAAGGTTTTGGATTGCGTGCATGCCAAAATTTTAGCTACGAGAGAGAGAAGTTTCAATCACTAACCTTATCTCTCTTTTTTTTTTTTGCGCTATGCATGAAAGCACGAGGTAGTTAGGAAGTGTTATGATTACCAGGAAACAGTGCCAGGTTTCCTTTGCACAAAAGAAATCGCAAAAATCCCATGTCAAAAGTGATTGCGTTAGCTAGGCGTACAGACTGCTCTGAGTTGGTTTTTATTTTAGTGCGCAAATACGATTTTGCATCTTTTAACGTTAGCGCCTCGAGTCTCTCTCTCTCTCTCTCTCTCTCTCTCTCTCTCTCTCTCTCTCTCTCTCTTCTCTCTTTCATTTCGTCTGCCTCCACGTGGCAGACTAATAGGAAGAAGTAGGTAAGAAAAAGGCCCCCCCCCAGAAAAAACGCATTTAAGCTATTCCTAAAACAGGATTACTTCTAAGGAGGAAAGGGGGAAGAACCCATTACCTCGAATTTTCATTCATTTATTTTTTTCCTTCTCTCTTTGAAGAAGTATTGCTTTAAAATAACTAGATAACATCACATGAAAATATCTCATATTGTGTAAGTCTATGAATAAAGGAAAACTTTTACTTTAACTTGAATAAATTAACAAAATAAGCAAAAGCGTTTCACACCAGAGAATAGCAAAACAAACAGGATGTTTTGGTTCGCAGTCATCGACCCTCTGCCTGCTTCACACGAGTGGTGCCCACTAGTTAGCAACGAATTAGCTCAGACGACAAAGGAAAGAATTTGTTTGTGAACGTGATCGTTGTTTCTTTCCCACGTAGAAGGGTCAGGTAAATAGGACAAGGGAACAAGGGAGCAATTGCGAAAGCAGTGGGGAGAAGAGACTCTTTTGGTTCACGTACTGCACATCACTTTCATTTGTGTTTTTTTTTTTTTTTTTTTTTTTTTTTTTTTTTTTTTTTTTTTTTGCAAGGATTCCGATAAGTATTCCCATATTATTACTCATATTACCCTCACGCCAGGCCTAAAGACTTTGATAAGTAGACCAATGAGCCATATTTTTCTTTACATACATATCTTACTCGTATCCTCGTGTGCGCATATATCCCGCCATTCGTGGTGAAAGCGGCAGTTATTACCGTGCATATTATTTTTACATCTTGAGACGGACAATTCTGCATTTTTTTTTATTTGCCTATCTTGTCACGGTGAGGGAATGCTTTTATTTTTATAATCATCATGACAAATACTTCCGTATGGGTGAATTCCATTACAGTCACACTGACTGCTTCATATTTTATTATGCAGTGGCAAATAAATCCGCAGCATTGTTATATGCGCATCCCATTACAGTCTGTTGACTGCAGTTGTATTTTGATTGTCCATGTGGCCAATATTTTTGTATCCCCTTGTGACAAATAAATTTGCCGTATTTTTATATGCGCATCCCTTTACAGTCTGGTTAACTACTTGATATGTTAATAGTCCTCAGATGGGAGAGAAAGATAATTACTTCATTGCAAAATGGGGTTGAAATGACTCTTAAGTTGGGGAGGTATATATTTTCCCCTTTCTGCCACCCAGTAAAGTAAAAATAACAGTTGAACAATCACAAATGCATCTCTTTCTCTCTCTCTCTCTCTCTCTCTCTCTCGCAAAATTTTCTCTTCGTTTGTCCTGCCGCTGACCTGTCTTTGCAGAAACCGTCGGAGTCAGATACCAAAAGCCTAGAATTAAACCAGAAACCGCTGGAGGGCAAACAAAATTAATAAAAGAGGTCAGCAAGAGAAACTCTCTCAGACACGTCCCAGACCTAGCCAAGTTCAGAGTTCCTCGTATCTGCAGGCTGCCCCCTTGTCCGCTGCCCTTGGGTTTCACGTGGCTGTATTCTGGACCTTAAGTGATGGCATCGGAGTAAATTTCCCTTCCTTCATCAGTGCCCTTTTAAGAAGTGGAGACTAGCGACCAAAGACGGTAAAATACGTGTGTAGTTGGCAGTCACTATTATCTCTTTTACTGAATTTTTTCCCATCTCTTTGCTTGTGCAAATATTCATAGCTACCCCTGTCATTCTCCCACAGCCGTGCTCCCCTGTACTATGAAACTAATCTAAGCGCTGTGGTTCCCCTGAGTGTGATCTACTAGTACTCATTGCTCAAATGACCTCCCGGCATTAGCAGTTGCTAAGAGAATTTACTAAGGGAGATACATAAGTCGGTGTCTGTTTCACACCATCTTATTCAATAGAATAACTTTCTGTGAATAAATTCAGTCATTTCTTGCCCCATAAGGGAATTCTGAAAACATAAAACTGATATTAAGCAAGTTGGAAGGTATGGCTGCATTACCGCATTTGGTCAGTCCTTAAAGGGTGTGTCGTATGTGTGTTTATAGAGAAATCCCCCCTTGTTTCAGGTATCCTATTGCCTTCATCCCTGCTGTAAGAGGTGGCTCTTCTTTATTCTTAACGCTCCAAGCATACATCCCTATCTGCACTCCAAGTCCTCAGCACGTGTCGGCAATCCAGTCACATGACACCAGTGCTACAAGCAATTGTTCTTTCAGTAATAAGTTAGACCTTGAGAATGTAAGCGTCCCTATGGCGCCCATGAATACTTCGAGTAATTAACTTGTAAATATATTCCTTTTCAATTTGATTCTTTTAGTTTCAATTACATTTACCCCTGAAATCTAATCTCGGCCATAAGCTGTAAATTCTGTTCATAAACTAGACCTCATGAAGGCTTCCTTTAGATTATGTCAGATGCGCTTAATCATTGTCTATGCAAGACGATTCTAGATTTGTGATTATTCATATATATATATATATATATATATATATATATATATATATATATATATATATATATATATATATATATATATATAACCTCATACTAATAGGTGAAAAAGATTGAGGGAGGACAGGTAATACTTTACGTGAGATACAGCAAGGCTCTGATTAAATAGTAATTAAAGTTACGGTTAACACTATGGAGCGTAATTTACACCATAACAGGGGTGGTTGGCACACACACAACCACACGATAACACAGCCCATTTTTCAATACCACTAGCTCTCTTCTTGGAGTGGCTTGTGTTTTTAAACCTTATGCCATTTCTATTGGTTTGTTTGTTTTGAAATTCGCCAATCAGACATAGGCCTGTTGGCTCCTTTTTCGCTCCTTTTTTTGGGAGACTTCCTACCGCTCCCTTTCTGATATAATTTCACATAAAATCACCAAGAGCTCAGGTCACTACCCGCTCCTTCAAAGTCCTGTGTCCTGCAGGACAGAACCACTGCATGGGTATTTCACTATTCCATTATTTTTAGTGCTACTTGAGTGCCAAAATCGACCGACCAAGACATAACTCAAACTACTGGCCCCCTGGAGAAAGCATTGGCAACCTTATTTACTAAAATCCCACAATATCAAATTCCTACAGTTGCTTGATCCATCAAGCATGAATAAATCTCTCAGTGGCCTATGATCTGTCGGCAAGTGAATCTTGTGCCCCAGCAAGAAATAACAATGTCTCTCCAGTATCCATAATATTGCCAGTGCCCCCCTATGAAAGGTACTGTAATTCTTCTCTGCCCCTTTCAGTGCATGTGATGTAAAACAAATCAGCTTCTCTCACCTTTTATTGACAACTTTAGAGATTAACACGCTCCCCCACCTCCCTAAACCTCCCAAGCCCCCCCCCCCCCCCCCCCCCCCCCACCCCCCCCCCCCACCCTCCCCCCACCCCCCCCCCCCCACCACCCCCCCCCCCCCCCCCCCCCCCCCACCCCCCCCCCCCCGCCCCCCCACCAAACCCCCCCCCCCCCCCCCCCCCCTCCACCCCCCCCCCCCCCCCCCCCCCCCCCCCCCCCCCCCGACCCCAGCAAATTGGTACGTTCTGGCATCAGTACTTACTAGAAACTGCCGATTGAACTTTGAATGCGCCAATATTTCATCACAAGAAAGTGCATTCTTTAGTACTTGAAAAGCCTCCAACTGCAATAATGACTGTTTCCTTAATAATAAATCCAGTGGTCTCACTATGCTGCCAAATTTCTCTATAAACTTCCGGTAACAGCCTGCAAGCCCGAGGAAGCTGGACACCTCTTTAGCATTTTTTAGGAGTGTTATGAACCCTGTCAATGGTTCATCAGGTTCTTTAAGTTTTACAACATTCGGGACTGGAAAAACTGGCAGAGATAGAGCCCAGCAATGGAGGGAGGAACTAAACAAACAAAATAAAGTTACCTTTAACTAATTTATTACAATTACTTAGTATTTACACCTTTATACAAGTGAGTCAGTACGTCAGTCAATACCCTTGAAATCACATCATCCATAAGTGGATACATAGAGTTATTTAAAAGCAGCATAATAGTCCATAAATTCAAAATTGAATTTTACCAAAATCAATATTAATTGTACCAGAATTAATATCACTTCAAAATTAAACAAAATTCAAAATTATCCAGCAGCATTACTCTGAATAATTAATATACTCAAAATTACTCAGCATCAAAATAAAACAAGCGTCAAAATTAAACATCAATACAGAGGTAACCACCAGCACTTAAATCATATAACGACAAGCACTTAAATCATTATTCAAAAAATGAAAATAATAATCATAAGTGAACGGTAAAATATTACATTACTTAAATGTGCAACTTCTAAACAATTCTGAGAATTAGGCAAAACAAGGCATCATTAGGTCAACCTACAAAGGTCACACTCCACTGAAGGAGATTACAGCTTTCGGCACAGCAGCAACAGACAATCCTGTACACAAGGTCATCAATACAGCTCCACGCTGCCAATGAGGTTACCCTCCACACAGTGTCGCTCCCCAGCTGACAAAAATACACCAATGGAGCCACACTCCACATAACGTCGTTCTCCATACGACGAAAACACGCTAATTCCGGCCAAGGCTGTTGCCCAATGAGGTCACACTCGACACCTCTCGACGATGAAAACACGCCATTGCTGCTACCCAGTGAGGTCGCACTTGACACGTCGTCCTCTCGACGACGAAAACACACGCTATTGCTGCTGCCCAGTGAGGTCGCACTCGACACGTCGTCCTCTCAACGACGAAAACACGCTAATGCTGGCCAAAGGCTGCCGACCTCCAACTTGAAGTCATACTCCGTGCGATGGCTTCACACCAAATAACCAGGTGTCCAGTACCTGACGTTGCCCCATGCTGGTCCACAGGTAAGCATACCTGACTGCCTCTGACTGACAGACCGACTGACTGACTCAAATCAGACATCGTCCGACACACGTCAACTCACTTGACCCTCCAAAAAAAAGAAGAACAGGTTAATGGTTATCAGGTAAACAATCAACACTAAGAAACAAGCAGAATACGCTTTTTCCAACAATGCCACTTAACCTGACAAGGAGTATCTCTTCCAAGGACCCTCTGTCATCAGGCAAGTGCCCAGTCATGTGAAGCAAGACTCAAAGCCTTGTAAATCCGCCCACAATAAGCCACTTTATCTCTCTCGGCCATTTTTTCTGCCTGGGATTTGGCAGATATTTGTATGAGGCTCTGCTTGTATACTACCCAGTTAGCTGACCAGTTGCCAGCAACCCCCTCACTTGGCCAGAAGCAAAGCCCACCAACTTTGTTTTGTCAACACTGTTTTTGTCTGTCGGTCCAGCCTCGGGTGGCTTTTTCTGCATTATTGAACACTTCCATTGTTGAAAACCATTTTTTCGGCCATCAGTTATCAAATTCAGGCACTGGCCTGTCTGACATAAGTAGTTTTTCTGCTACCTCTATTAGTTATGTCTTTGTCTGTCTCTTGTGGTGGCTCTTTTCCATCACCACTGCTGTGCCAGCCTCCACCACTCCTTCCTATTTAGATATCAAATACCATTATGCTGCATTGCATATACCGATTACATGCATACATGTATATTATTAATTTAGAGGATTATGTTTACATTATCATTTACATTGCATTTATCCTTTTACCATTTGCACTCTACTTATTGTAAGACCACTTGTTTCATTACACATCATAACATTATGCATCATGACAACACTGCATTTATATGCAGCAACGTCGCTATTGTTTCCCGCCACATATATGATGCATTAATCAGTTCCTGTCCTGTGGTCATTGAGGAGAAAAGCCCGGAACTTCCTTCCGCCTTCACATCTCTGTAGCTGTTTATATATGAAATTTTAAGAACCTACAGTTTCATTTCTCCACCCTTCATTCCATTCATTACATGGACGTATGGGGCAAGGTTACAAGCCACAATAACATGGCGCAGGGAGTATTTCCAGTGACAGACTTCAGCTGATTCAGCATGAAATCCAAGAAGACGACCGCCATTGCTCAATGTTTACCTCTCGTATTGCATTTTGGATCTCTTATAGTAACTGGACCTCTAACAGTGACTCAAGAACAGTGCTATTACTGCACTACAGTGTAGCGTGGTATTAGGATGCTTCTTTGTCAGCTGTTTGGCGAGATATTTGAATTCAGGTGCGATTTTCGTGACCCATTGACATCTCTTTACCCCTCTTATGCATCCATGGTGACTGAGGTGCGAGGCAAGTGACCTTCACCAGTGGCCCAGCCCCTACCCCATCCACCCAGGGACCGAGACCATCCTACCACCACCAATGCAACATACATACGCACACATACACTCTCTCACTCGCTGCCTGACTGCTTATTTTACAAGCCCACTGTAACGAAGATTTTTATTTTCAATCACTCCTGGGACATTCCTTTGCTCACATACAGTGAATTGGATATTTTCCCAGCTCTCTTACGATACCCAACTCAACATGGCTCAGCAAGAAGAACAGCTAATTGAGTTGATGGATCAGACAGACAATTAGACACATGATCATGCACACGATCAGAGGATCCGATGGGAGACGACGGACCAATGCATCCCACTGCAGCTGATGATAGTACCGGCCCCACCCTCCCACCTCCTCCGACTCCCAATAGGCCAGAAGGCCATGGTAATGATATTCTACATTTAATACATTTTCTTCAGACTTCCAGCGTGCAAGAGCAAGAACAATGGAGACAAAAGGAGGAGACCTTCCAATGACAGATGGAGCAATCACGACAGGAAGATAACCAGCGATTTATGGATCTTTTAACTTTGCTATCAGGACTGAGTGTGGCATCGCAACCCCAGCAATCTGATATCACATCTGCAACCCCTGTCACACTTGCTCCCCCAACCTCTAGCATTGCAGTGCATACACCTACAGTTACTAGCAAGCCTACCATCCACCCTCAACCCCTCTTGTAACGAGAAGCAACATATCAAGCGTTTCGTCAATGGAGGCTCTGTTTCGAGGACTATGTAGCCTTAGTTGGACTTGATAAAGTACATCAAGCCTACCAGCTGATACACCTGAGGACTTGCATCTCCCTGGACATCCAATGCCTGCTTACACATACACTGGGCATCCCTATGCACTGCAGAAGCACTTTCGCAGCCCCAGAAATGAAGCATTACGCCGTAGGGTTTTGTTGGCCTGCAAACAGGCTGTAGGAGAATCGTTTGCAGACTAAGCACACCTTAAGGATCTCGCTGATGAAGTGGACTCATGCACTGGCAACCCCGCTTTCTGCACTGAATGGCAATTGCAGATGGTGATTATGATGGGTATAGGGGATGAAGAGTTAATAAAGCTTTATCCCCTCCAACCCTCATCCACCCTTGCAGAGTTTGTGACATGTTGCCACTCCTACGAATCTGCATGTGCAGATTCGTAGGAGTGGCAACATGTCGCCACTCCTACAAATCTGCATGTGCAACTGCATCAGCCATTGCATCCTACCCTAGCTAGGTTAGCACACAGAAGAGGACTTCTCATCGATCTCCTGACCAATGCTCTCACCAGTCTTCCAACAGTGACCTTTGTCAATACTGCTATCGCAAGCACGACTTCAGACAATGCCCAGCCAAGAGTGCAACCTGCAATAACTGCAAACGCACAGGTCATTGGCCCCACTCTCAGAAATGTCCTGTTAAGGAAGCAAAGTGCAATACCTGCCAGAAATAGGGACATCTCGAGAAGATGTGCAGATCTACCAAGACAACTCATGTGGATGCTGCCTCACCTTCAAGCCCAAGTGGAAATCGTCCCTCACCACATACCAAGTCAAGCACCAGTTACCATCTTGTGGGTGCCAACTCAGATAATGAGTCCCTCACACCAGTCACTGTCTCCCTGTCATTCGGTGATCTCTCATCAAAGCTTCAGCTAATCCCCGATACAGGAGCAGACATCACAATGATTGGCACCACACACTTGGATGCACTCCACATACCCAAGGCAAGACTTACACCCACCTATGACGGATGTTGTGACAGTAGATGGATCCCCATGACACCAGCTTTGGGATGCTTCCAAGCAACATTCCACCTCAGTAACAAGTCGTGCTTAGCAACCATACATGTACACGAGGGTATCCAGATTCCCTTTCTCTCCCACGGACATTGTCAAGCCCTCAACATAGTGTCTCCAGACTTCCCAAAGCCCATTCAAAAGGTTACACATGTCAACAGATGTGCCCAGTTTCCAGCCTCTGCTATGACATCACCTGCAGCTGCTAAGGACTATTTTCTCTGCCATTTCAGCGATGTTCTTATGTCCAAGACTGATCTGCAGACTCGACCACTAAAGAAGATGACAGGTCCCCCAATGAGGATCCACCTGAAACCTGGAGCTGTACCATTCGCTGTACATACGCCCAGGCCCATTCTGTTTGCCCTCAGAGATCATATGAAAGAAGAACTTGACTCCTTAGTGAAACAAGGAAACATCACACCAGCAGGCGATGAACCTTCTGAATGGTGC
>NC_087207.1:82753261-82766159 GCF_015104395.2 Macrobrachium nipponense
ATGAGAAAAAGGAAAAAAGATAAATAAGGCAATGCTTTAATAATATCACCTTACTAGGCAGAGTAAAAATATTTTCTGGTGGCTCATATGTGTGTTTCAAATACCCCTTTAACTAATTTGGTACCGGAGGTGGTACTTAGTATGGAAAGTCTGGTGACTTCTTAAAGGGCATCACTAGAAGCTCGCAAATGCCATTATAATAATTCTCAATGATTCATCAAATTCTCAGTGCTAGATACGCTGGCGACTGGGTGCTACCAAAGCAGGGCATACAATATAAAGAGGTGCCTTAGAGGCGACGAGAAAGAAAGAGGGAAATTATAAAGACGAGGGTATGTAATATACATAAAGAGAACAGTCGCAAAAGGGGAAGAAGAAGGGAGATGAAGTAGCAGAATCGGGCACTCTCCTCTGGAATGAGAAGGGCCGGAATTCTCTAAAAGGAGATATGGCAAGGTGCCAGGGCACTATTGCAGAGAGAGCCTATGGTCTCCTCCAAGTGTTGCTGGAATCCTCGGCGTCCTCTACCTCTCTTTCTTTGACCTCTCTGAGGTCGATTTGACGATGCCGTGGGAAGACTCGAAAGACTGACATCCGCTGAAGATGCTGTGATAGCATTGGCCTCAACTGCTGCGACAGTCAGAACAACAGCATGCACCCCCATGCATAGCACTACTTAATTCAGTCCAGGATGATCTTCAGCCAACCAAAGGTTGGCAGAGTCCTTACGCTTGAACTGGTTAGCTGCTGACGGAGGTGAAGAGGAGGAGGTTATTATGGGCTCCCGATTTTGGGTGACTGACTCCGGGGTAGTTTGCAAGGCCACACCATTGGTGGAGCTTCTGCTACGGTCAGATATGCCCTTCCACAGCCTCTGGCGACAGTAGCAGAGTTGAGCCGACTGCAGCGGAGAAATAGGCTGGACAGGGAGCTTCGAGAGGAAGACTCGAATCTTGCTTGAGTACTGGCACTGAGGCCACTCCTGGCAGACTAGGAGGACTCAGATGTGGCTCAACATGCATAAGGGGCAGAGCACAGCATTGCCTGATACCTTCAAATGGCGCTGGCTATGCAACGGCATGTCCAGGGGGGACTGCAGAAGGTAAGGGCGGAAGCCCTGAGACAGTTCAAAATTAGGTTTAATGTCTTGTCCTAGCAAGACGACATACTCACTGGGAATGTATGTAACCATCGTCAGAGTACATACTTTCAAACAGTTGTCCCCAGTGTAGGCAGAACTTTTACTGCCTCGTGGTACCCCTGTAGGTGTATACTATACACCTTCATTGATAAATTGTAGATGCGCCGTTTTCCAATGGAGGAACCATAACTGCATCTTATGTTGCTGAACTTGAAATATTCCGTGACTCACATGCAAGTGCTTCCTGCACCCTCCTCGTAGAAGTATCATAGATCCCTGGTTTGCCCCAAAAATTATCCTAAGATGACTCCACATGAGTCATCGAAGATTTTTAGTCCTTGTAGTAGTAGCAATCTGTGACCTCGTCATCCATGTGGTGAAGACCAAACATCTGGTGCAGTAGATCCTAACTTGTTTTCATTTGCCACCACTCGGTATGAGCTTGGGAATTCTCTAGAGTCAACGTGTGTCCGTGTTTCGTCATGAACAGGTTCTAACTGACCCCTTGACAAGTCTATGTATTACTAGAAAGAAATTCCTACTTTGACACACGAATCTGTCATGAACTAACATGACCAACAATTACTAAAGACTGAAATTCCTCACTAAAATAAACATGGTCTTTGCCCGCTGACCCCTTTTTAAAGTTACTGGGAGAACTTTTATCACTAACTGACTACTCGCAATTAATCCCTTATCTGACAAGTACACCAACAAAACCCTGTAACCTCCATCAAAATATAATGTTCGACACTCTTTCTATGTTATGTATCTCAAGATAAATTCTATCCCCTCACTACAATATAAACCCTATGTAAAGATATCATTAAAACCACTTAATCCCAGTTACGGATTTCCCCCTATAAAGATTAATACTTCAGCTCTTTTTCCACATTACTAAATGTAGTTCGTATCACACACAAAAATTGCTGCAACAAATAAGTCAGTAGCAATCCATGAATAATCCCTTGAAATTTCTCATAATGGAACGTCATCATCTAGAATTCCGGAAGGAGGTAAAAGCCTCTGAGTCCCCAACTCCAAAAGAAAATATCAACAACTGGTCTCATCCGAGACACCACAACATTGTCAGCACCAAACAGCCTCTTTATTCAAAACGTCCCCCAAACAGCGACAATCTCCTGTCTAGTTAGTTGCATAAACCGAGAAGTCACCATTGACCTCAAATTAACCCCAATCCTCATTAATCCTCACCGGGGAATCCTCAATAAGTCCTCACTAATACCACAAAACCTCATTAATCCTCAAAAATCCTCAAGAAATCCTCACTGATACCACAGAACCACATTAATCCTCAAAAATCCTCATCACTGGTACCCAAAATGTCTATTCCATTATATAACCACCAATATGAAATACACCGCCTCAGAATAAATCTTAAGCCATTTAAACACCGCCTAATATACCTCAAAAGGAAACCACTTGTGATACCGCCAAATATATATAACACCAAATAAACCACCTCGGCGGGATATAACCTCAGAGAGGCACAATCCATGAATTATCAACCATAGACTGCCATATTACCACTGGTGAAAATAACATCATAAATACAACGCCTCACCAGAAAATATCAACCATAAACGGTCAAAATAACACTGATAAATATAACCTCATAAAATATACCTCTTCACCAGAAAATATCTACCATAAACCACCAAAATAACACTGGTGAATATAACCTCATGGAATACACCACCTCACCAGAAAACTGTATAACCAAAATGGGCCAATACCACCCCCAAGAGCGATAATGCCATAAAGAACCACAATCACCACCTCATTGACTCATAACACCACAGATCACTACCAGAAATCACCACCGAAAGTCATCAACACCAGAAATCACCACCAAGAGTCATCACCAAAAATCATCACCACCAAAAGTCAAAACCAAAAATTCCTTATAATATTTCTCCACTCCACGGTATTCCACTAATAAATAACACTGATTAACTAAAATATAAAACTTCTACAGGTCTGTGTATTTCACACTTCATCATCCATTTGCAAAATATAAAAAAAAAAAAAATCTTACAGCGCAATGTCACTTTTTTATCATTTTCCCGTCTTCTTGATCTTTAATATATGTGTCAATCTAGACTGACCTGTCTTTTCATTTAAGACTACAAATCTGTTTCCTCTCGTTTCCTCAATAACTCTATAAGGACCCTCAAACTTTGGACCTTTTAATTTAATTAATCTCACATTAATTTTCACGAACACATCATCCCCAATAGCAACTTTAACATCTAATGATTTCCCGATGCTTTTTTCCACCATTTCTCTGGTTTTAGCCTCTAGATTACAGCAGAGACAAGCATGTCTCTCCTTTGCCGTAGAGATTAATGCTTTGATTGTATTATTTCTATGAGAATACAATCAAGGCAACAAATCAAATGTGCCTTACGCCCGTGTCAGGTAATAGCAGCGCCATCTATTGTTTTTTTTTTTTTTTTTTTTTTTTGTCAGGTAATCGCAGTGCCATCTATTGTTTGGTTTGGTAGTTGTTTATGGAGGTGAGTTGGAGCTCATTTTTTTTTTTATCTGACTATCCTTGTTTGTTTTCTGTGAGTGACTTCAATCTTCGCCCTCACTTATTTGTGATTGCCGCCTGCCACCTACCACTACATATGAAGGTATTTATATTTTACATAAATATAACTAAATGAATAGTTTGTATAGCTTGTCTAAATTTTGATTAGTGTGGTTGAATATAAATTATATAGTGTAGTGATTATTTTTATTTCGTGATATTTTAATGGATTGTTCAATTATTGTTGATGGGTTGTTAAAATGTTGTGACTTTATAATACGTAGTTTGATATGTATATATTTTTCCAGGCTCCTACTTTTACACATTAGAATTTCTCTTACTTGGGTTCCTTTTGGCCTAGCTGCGTAACTCTGGCTAAGTAGCTATATAGACTTGTTAACCAATTCACTGATGAACTTATGAAGCTTGTGACCTCCTACCAACAGTTGACTCCTATCCATTGCTTCAGATTTTCAATAAGAAGTCATCATATTCTTAAGTTATCTTCTCATAAAAAAAGAACATACGTAGATCTGTTATAATAATAATAATAATAATAATAATAATAATAATAATAATAATAATAATAATAACCAATAAACAATAAACAATAAACATAAACCATTAACCATTAACCTTAACATTAACCATTAACCATTAACCTTAACCATTAACCATTAACCATTAACCATTAACCATTAACCATTAACCATTAACAACAACAACAACAACAACAACAACAACAACAACAATTAATATAGTAAATAATAATAGTAATAATTACTAGTAATAGTATAGTATACTAGTAATAATAATTAAAGTAATACTAGTAATAATAGTAATAATTATAAGTTAAATAGTAATAATAATAATAATAATAGTAATAAAATAATAATAAATAATAGGTATAATAATAATAATAATAATTAATAATAGCAAATAATAATATAATAATAAGTAGTAATATAATAATAATAACTAACAATAATAATATTAATAATAGTAATAATAGTAAATGTAATAATAATAGTAATAATAGTAATAATAATAATAATAATATTAAGAAATAATAGTTAATAGTAAATAATAATAATAATAGTAATAATAATAATAATAATAATAAATAATAATAAATAATAATAATTAATAATAATAATACTAATAATAATAAAATAATTAATAATTAGTAATAATAATAAATATAATAATAGTAATAATAATAATAATAAGTAATTAATAATAGTCAATAATAATAGTAATACTAGTAATTACTAGTAATATACTAAGTAATAATGTAATAAAATAGTATTAATAGTAATAGTAGTAATATAATAATAAATAATATAATAATAATGTAATAATAATAATAATACTAATAGTATAATAATATAGTAATATAATAATAGTAATAATAATAATGATAATAGTAATATATAGTAAATCATCATAGTAATAATGATAATAATATAGTACTTATAATAGTAATAATAATAATAAGTATAATAATAAAATAATAATAATCATATAATAGTAATAGTAATAGTAATAGTAAGGATAATAAGTAATAATATCGTAATAATAAATAGTAATGATAGGAATATAATAGTAATGAAGTATAATTAATAGTAATTATTAGTATATAATAGTAATGATAGTATAGTTATTAATATTAAATAATAGTATTATAATAATAATAGTATTCATACTATAATATACGTAAATAATAATAATAGTATTAATATAAGAGTAATATCTATAGGATATAAATATATATAATATAATATAATAATTAATAATTTTCAGCTTTGGAATATACAATATACAGACAGTAACATACACAATCTAGATACATGAGACATGATAAAAAAATGAATAATTGGCACTTATTCATAAAATAGATGAGGTAGCATAAAAGATAGTAGTCATAATACTGGTAATAACAGTAATAATATTGGTGAGAAAAAAATGCATTGAGAGTTATAACAGTTAGTGCACAGATTATATAACCTAAATTTCAACTAGAGACCTTTGGTGGTTGCAGTAGTCATGTACAGAGAACTAAATACGAAAATTGAATGTAAAAAAACTTTAACTTTATAGTATTCGCAGTAATAATTAAAAAGTAAAATATCAGCAATAAATATAATAAAAATGACAGAATCTGCAGATGACATCTTGCCAATACAGAGATTAAGTCCTTTACGGGACAAAGACCTCATTTTCCCATCTTTCCCACAATTTAGATCAACTTCTTGCTTCGCTCCTTAGGATGCTTTGTACGAGTGAGTTGCTGCTGTTTCTCACTCGGGTTACCAGACTGGACATTGTTTGCCTTACAATAATTTTCAAATTGTCCAGTTGGGTTTTCTATGAACATCTGTGTGGCGGGGTGGTAGCGGAGAGTGTTTGTTAGGCGTCTCAAAATGTCATTGTGCACAACAGTGATACGTCTCATGGTCTCTCTGGTATAGTTCATCCAGAGGGAACGCCCATAGATACTGTAGCAGTACGAGCGGAAGAGCAGCAGTTTCACGTCTCGGTGACAGAAGGCAAACCTCCTTACAATCATGCGGCCAGTTGCACATAGTTTACGACGCCTCTGTTCAATGTCTGCCGTATCTTTTAGGTCGTCGGTGATAATGTGACCCAAATACTGAAATTCGTGCACAAATTCGAGCCGATGGTTTCCGAGGAAAATTTGTGGTTCTTCGGAGCAGTGACATTCCTCTGCATATTGGCGGCAAGTGTTGATGAGTCATTCGAGACTTTGCACTGATGGGGAAATCATAACCATATCATCGGCGTAACAGAGGTTGTTTATAGTTGTTTCACTGGCAGTGCATCCGATTGGGAAGAGAGTTCAATTTGACATTCAAAGCATCTGTGTACGTATTAAACAAGTATGAAGAGAGAATGTCCCCTTGCCGAGGCCCGTTAGGGAGCCAAAGGTGTACAATAATACGTTACCCCATTTGACACAGAATTGCTGTGTGGAGAACCAGCAATGTAAAATGCCAATTAGATATAGGGGTGTGCCTCTTTTATGCAGCTTCAGGAAGCGCTTCAGGTAGCTTACTCTGTCAAATGCTTTTCTCACATCCACAAAACAAAGGAAAATAGGAATGGCTGATGATAGGTAGTAGTTCAGCAATTCTTTCAGTAAGTAGATGCAGGTGTCGGTTGAGTGGTTTGCTTTAAACCCGAACTGGTTGTCAGTTGTGTGTAGAACGGGGAGAAGTCTCACTAGAAGAACCGACTCGGGTATCTTCGATGCAATCGTTGTGATTGCAATCAGCCGGTAGTTGCCAGGGTCAGCCGCATCCTTTAGCTTGTTTTTGATTAATGGTATCAAGTGAACTAAGAGTAGGGAGTCTGGAAGAAACTGGTGAATTATGCACGCATTGAATAGGGCAACTAGCAAAATGTAAATTATCGGATGACAGAATTTGAAAGCCACTGCGGGAAGGCCATCACAGCCAGGCAATTTATTATTAGGTAGGCTGTTTATGGTATTGCTGATGTTACCTGGCGTAATACAGTCTGCAAAAAGAAATTGAATGTTGTCAGTAAGGAGGTTATCTACATCCCTTCAGGAATCTTGATCATTTATGCAATTCAGGATAATGTTGAAATGATCGCCCCACATGCTTGCGATAGCCTCGCCTCCGGCTGCTTCTCCTACTCTCTGTAATAGCTTTTTAGTTTTGGGATTTAAGGACTGGGTATCTTTCCAAAGATGAGGATAATCACCAGATTCTGAGTTTATAGACATTGCATCGGCTCTTAGTTTTTTTCATTTAATCTGCAGTGCTTAAGAGCAAGTTTGAACTGCGCTCTCGCCTGTCTCATTAGTAATGCAGTGTGTCCTTCCCTCGGGCTACCATTTTGCCTCCACAATAAAAACATTTCTCGTGAGTATGTATACAGATCTTTAACCAAGTCAGTCCATCCAGGTATATTACGAGAATTACCTTGACGAAATCTATAGGCAGTCCTGCCCGAAGCAAGCATTGCGGAGATTATGCTTGAATAGAATTCATTCAGATCCCTCCTGTGGTGGTCATTTCTACAATTTGTGTTAGTACAAAGTAAGGCGTCTGCCAGTTGAACTATTGAACGCAACCTGGTTTCCGTGGTCGCCCTAAAATATCTGGTTTTCTGTTGGTTTTTAAAGTTCCAGTTTACCGCTGGTGGGCGGTCAGTTAGGAGGTTCACTGTAGGGAGGGAAGGGGTACTGAATGACACCTGTAATGGGATGTGATTGTAGCCCGTTGCAAGATCGTAGCAAATATTGCAGGTCATAACACAATATGAAGTTGTGGAGATGTGATGCAGTGGTCCAGCCAGGAGATTGTAATTGCATCTGTTCTATTATGTACATAACAATAGGAGGAGGGAGGGAGGATCATGCAGTAATAATCGAAATTATTGTTATTTTCTCATGGCATATAAACATTAATTATTAGGATTTTAGAGTTCCCTACTATCACTTGAAGCCCCAGCAATCTGTCACTCCTGTAGGGCATTACCTTTATCATATTGTCTAACGATTTGTGCCATAGGAAAGAAAGGCCCCCTTTCGAGCGACCGGCTATGATTTGATCTGTAACTTGCATCGATGAAGTCGAGAAGGTTCTGAAGTCTTCATGTGTTGAATTGCAGATGACAAGGCCATGTGGCTAGAGGAGCGTTCCTTGCAATGCAATGATACCCTTGAAGTTTTTGCAGAGCATTTTTAGGAGAGGAATGTTCCGCTTGAGGCCAAAAATATTCCAAGAGATTATGTTTAATGTACCCATGGCTACTCATGAAGATGGGAGATGAATGCGCTGATCATTAGGGTGGATGGGGGGTTAGCCAGGGGGAGTGGGCAGTCACACGCCGTGGGCAGTTGGTTGGCACTTGCGGTGTAAATGATCCTGGTTGGGATGTCAGTAAGTTCCCTTGGCTTGTAATTCAGTCCATGACCGGCATTTTGTATACTGAAAACTACGGCAGGGATTTGCTAAATCACCCTTATCGAAATCTGGCGAGGCTTTTGCCTCTGTGAATGCCTCTGCATCACTTGTAATTCCCTTAGCCTCTAGGAAATTATTAACCCCTTCGATACAAATCTGCACTAGCTGGGACAGAACGCTATCAATAATACCTCGAAAAGGACGAACCCCTCCTGCAGCATTGTGACTTTATGCAGCAAAATATGATCATTGTTACCTGCTTCCGGCATTTTGTCTTTCTTAGAGAAACTCTTATTATTCAGGATTTGCCCTGACCTCAACATCATCAATAATGTTTATCCACTATTCCTCCACTAATCACCAATGCAAAAAAAATAATGTATCAATCACCAGCAGAAATAAAAAAAAAATACATGTACCAATCCCCAACACATATATTTCCCAAGTAAATATTTCCCAGTTCTACAGGATAAAAACTGTGTTCCTGCCCTTCAAGTTCAAGGTAACCAATCAGCTGATCAAATCTGTGTCATTGCCTGCAACAGAAAACGGGAAGAAGAGAGAGAGAAAGAGAATGAGAGATGAACCTTTGCTTCTCGTCTCTAACTCTGTATTTGCTGAATCTGCATAGTCACCTACCCAGCACTCCCCGCCTATCTCTCACACACTCTCACATACAAAAAATGAAACTAAAATGCACCAGTGAGAAAATTGTTTAAAAAAATTAAAAGGAAATATTGAACACTTACATTGTCATTAAGGAATGGCACATTAAACACGAAGTCATCTACAATGCATTAGAGCGTATATATTTTTAATCCCACAAGCAACCTATGGTAATTGCCATAAAATAGCCCCCACTGCACTTATAAAACACGTCATGTTCACACATTCTGTACAACGCTACTGTCTTAGGAGGCTGACACTTCGACCACCCAATTTCCACTGACTTCAACTTGAACAGGTTTGTCAGGAATAGAGGGACATTTGCCAAAAATACCTAACTATAATCCCTTTCCTCTAACATCTACATGATCCCCTTACTCCTATGTAACCCCCAATCTCTCCAGAAATGTAATCCATAGGACTGATTGCCTTTCCTGCCTACCACAAACTGTTATAGTGTGAAATGACTCTGTTTAACTAAAGGAGAGAATTCCTACCTGGTAACGTCACCTACCTTCGATGCTCCCATTGCCTGCCCTCTCTGCATAGCTGAAATGAATAATTGAATCTAGGTTCTTATTAAAACTCTTGACATACAAATATAGTCTTTATTTCTCCAAAACAGCTAACATGAAAGTTAAATAAGATGAATTCAAAATCCCCCCAAAATCATTAAAACATCATTATTAAAATTGTCACCCTATTCTCACTGTCAAAGAAACCCATTAGTCTTTCTCAAATACATGTCAATAGAGAATTCGTTTTTAGTAGTGACAAACCGAATCAATCTGTAAAAGAAATCACAATTATCAAAAACTGTAATATTAAAGTTCACCAATAATATTAAGTGTCGCACTGCACTTCCCCTTCTCAGAATGTTTGAAAATAACTGTCACTGCTTTAAATGTTCTGTATCTCATCACTTTACCTTAATTGATGGCTCTTCTGGACGCCTTCATGTAGCTTGTGATCACCACTAAAGTTCTTGTCTAATGATCCCATAGATTACTACCTAGGGATTATATTCCATTCATGTGTCTGGACGAACTCACACACACTAATGGACATACGAACTTATGCACGGTAATGAGCGCACTAACACATGCACGCTATTCTGCACCGATGTACATGCGTTTTCCCATGTATCATGAACACGCCATATTAAGTGTACAAACTGATTTATGCACAGAACTGCATTTTTCAGACGTCATGGTCATATGACTTTGACTATTCCAGGTCATTTGCACGCTCCGCGATTTCGCTGGTGTGATCGGTAATATTATGATGCGTAAGCTTGTCTCATCTCGTTCCAGTGTTTTTAAGCTTTCCAAAACAATTGACACTACTATTTTTGCATTACAGTCTTGTTCACGTTACCCATTGCCGACCTACTTTTCCCTATTACATATATACGGGTCTCACCTAAGTATAGGAAGGCGACCCGTTGAATGTTATAGCTTACGACTATCTTACGCAAGTATGGTCTTTCTACTTCCCATTTCGTCAGAGTGACTTCGATGCAGAGAGATTTCTAAGTTCCCATTAGTATCTTCCTTAAGTGTAGAGGCGATGACTCAAACTCTGAGTTAACAAACTTTAACAATTTATTAAGAACTACATCTCTGGAGTACAGGAAGAGTTAGTTTCAGAGAACTGCTCTTGATGGAGAGAAGTAGAGATCTGAAGTTACAAAGTCTTTCACAAAGATAACAGAACAAAGCTATCTCAGCATACATAACATACAGACAGACGAACATGTGACTAGGAAGTCACGTGTTACCTCTGCAGGTGATAGGTCACCAGCTTCTCATAGGAAGGGCGCTGTGACCTGTTTTGCCAGATAGTGGTAATGATTGCACAGGCAAATGCAAATCAGGCCACTGCAAGCATAGCACGTCAGCGTCTAGCTTACGTCCTGTTTTGAATACATATCACACTCCTATCTCGCCAGTGACCCCTTTGGTCATGGGGATATTTTCATATATATAAAATATATTATTTATAATGTAATTTATTACACATAGCATGTGTGTTTACGTGTACATATGTGTGGGTGTGTATGTGTAGGGAAAAAGAAATGATATTAAATCCAGTAAGTTCAGAAAAGTCAAATGCAGATGTTATATATAGTACATGCAAACTCGATACAACAATTGCTGGGGAAAGAGCCAGACTCTTGTCATCATAATTTATTATTTACAAATCATCGACATTGGTATTTTTCATATAATAAATCATGTTTATAAAAAGGGTCCCTACTACATACAATTCATTCATTATCTGAAAGAAGGGTGATTCAAACATCGAGCTGTAATTTGAATTTATTTCAGAACAGGATTTCAAAAGTGATGTACCACTGATCTCTCGACTAGTGAAGTTAAGCACCACTGGTCGTGCTCAGCTCTCGGATGGGTGCCCCTTAATAAATATCTTGCGCCGTTGGCATGTAAATTGCCGTAACCATTACCAAGACTCATGACAGTCCTTTGAAGTTTTATGTGAATGATGTTGGTCGCAACGAGACCCGGAATACAGAGAGGGTGAGTGGTAGATATATTGGCTTCCAGTTTTCTGAATTTGCTCTTCCCCTGCACGAGTTTCACAACTTCCTTGCTTTACTAATTATTAATATTAGCCATACTTCAGCACTAGCCTGAAAAGCAGAATGCCACATGCCCAAGGGTTTCAAGAGGAAAAGCAGTACATTATAGAAAGCATGATAGAGAGGTAAATAAAAAATCTGAAGTAGAAATAACTTGGGGAAATGTTTTCTGTAAGCTTTAAGAATTCTGCATGTGTTTTTCTACTTTTTAGTCTTTATCATTTTGCTCTCTCTCTCTCTCTCTCTCTCTCTCTCTCTCTCTCTCTCTCTCTCTCTCTCTCTTAACTACAACAAATATTTTTTTCCAGTTTGCCTAGCAAAGAATATGAAGTTTAAATTCCGCTGTAAGAGAATAAAAATGCATACAAGGCCACAAGGTTATAACCTAAAGTCAATTCCGATTACTACCGATGGAAAAAAATCATTTACTTAATTATTCTTCAAAAAGACCAAAAGGAGAAGACTTACACTTTGCTTGGCAACATTTCATCTATTCAATTCGTGCTTAAGGATGCAAGTAAGAGCAAACATAATTAAGCAGACTGACTTAAACAGGTAATTATGAGAGCCAGCGTTATGTATTCCAAAGGTATATAACGCAGTCCAGGATTCAATGTATTCCTTGCATTTACCTCCCCATCATTGCAGTTGAATTATGAATTTGTTTGTTCGTGTTCAATTTTAATTTCTTATATCAAGTTAACTGAAGAAATGTTTGTTTAATAAGGATTTTATCTAACGTTTTACTATTAAGCATTAACATGTATAAGGAAAGGAACTGTGCTAAGATTTTTGAACGTGATTAAGAGAAATGGAAATTTTTGTAATGATCTATTGCGTGCAATAAAGCAACGTGAAAACGATTATTAATTAATACACTACAAAATATTTTGCCCATTCAAAGAGGTTCAGCATTTTCCGTTGGTTTGATCAAATCGAGACATTAAACAGTGATAGGTCGAGGAGAAATATCC
>NC_087207.1:82766659-82799159 GCF_015104395.2 Macrobrachium nipponense
CCCCCTTTTGGCCTGCAGCGATATGGTTCACAGAGGTGATGTCCTACCTGGTGGATTTTCCGAGATCTCTCCCGTTAAGAGAGATCTACTCAAACAGCCCCGCCCACTTCGAGAGGTTATCACAAAAACCTCTCCGCTCTGAGTCTGACTGCGTTCAGACTATCCAGAAGTTGGCCAGAGCGAGAGGTTTTCGAAACCTGTGGCTAAAGCTATCGCCACCGCGAGAAGACCTTCATCAATCGCGGTTTACCAGTCGAAGTGGGCAGCTTTTTAGGAGCTGGTGTAGGAAGAAAGGATTTTCCTCTACCACGACCTCTGTGAGCCAGATCGCCCGACTTCCTTCTTTATCTCAGACGAGATTTAAAGCTCGCAGTGTCTACCATTAAAGGCTACAGAAGTGTCTTGTCTGTAGTTTTTCGACATAGAGGTCTTGACCTGCTAATAATAAAGACCTTCATGATCTACTGAAATCGTTTGAGACCACTAAGGTACCGATGGCTAAGTTGCCTTCGTGGAATCTGGACGTGGTTCTCAAGTTTTTAACGTCAAGCCGCTTCGAACCTATTTACTCTGCCTCTTTGCGAGACTTGACGAAGAAGACTGTATTCCTAAACTGCTCTGGCGACGGCGAAGAGGGTTAGCGAGATACAGGCGATTAGTAAACACGTCGGCTTCAAAGGGCATAATGCAATCTGCTCTTTGAGTATGTCATTCCATGGCTAAGAATGAGAACCCTTCCAACCCTTGGCCTAGGGACGTTCGAAATAAAAGGTATGGCAGAAATCATTGGTCAAGAGCCAGAAAGAGTCCTGTGTCCTGTTAGGGCTCTTAAAGAATATCTTCGTAGGACCAAGGAGTGTAGAGGTTCTGCGGAGAATTTATGGTGTTCAGTTAAGAGCCTAATATGCCCATGTCTAAGAATGCATTGGCATTCTTTTTGAGGAACACCATTAAGGAGGCACACGCTTTTTGTCAAGATAGTGACTTTAAGCTTTTAAAAGTTAACGCTCATGAAGTAAGGGCTATTTGACGTCTATAGCGTTTCAGAAAAATATGGCTCTCAAAGATATTTTAAGTGCTACTTTTTGGAGAAGTAACTCGGTGTTCGCCTCGCACTATTTACGGGAGGTCAGAACGACATGATGAACTGTTACTCCTCTTGGACCCATACGTCGCCGCAGACACTATCTTGGGGGCAGGAGGTAGCACTCATCCTTTCCCATAGAAAAGGGTAGGTGAGTTTTTAATGTTCGCAATGTTATGGTTGTAGGGTCGGCCGCCGAGGCGGTCTTCCCTTCCTTTAGCCTTTGGTATATGGGAGTATTTGGTTTAGGCTAACTTAGGTGGTGGTTTTGCCTCGTTGTCCTCTTGAGTATGGTCATGGTCTAGCCACATTGTGGTCTCGTCCCCGTTGGCAGATCATCTAGAGCGCACCAACTATACAGGTCTCTACCTTGTTGGTAACTCTAGTGAAGCAGATGCAGGCTTGGGTGACAGTAATCACGAAGTCAGCTATGCTAACAGGTAAGGAACCAAGATGTCAATCATCTACATATATATGTTTTCCTAAATCCTTTGTGTCTCTCCCACCGCCAAAGGTGGGATTCAGCTATATATATATCTGACAGGTAAGTTTCATGAACAAAATGATATTGTTAAGATACAATAAGTTGTTCATACTTACCTGGCAGATATATATATTTTAAGTACCCACCCACCTCCCCTCAGGAGACAGTGGAGATAGAAATCTGATAGAAAATGGGAATGGTTCCTGATACCCCGCCGTCCCAGCGGCGGGAATGGGTACAACCACCCTACACTACGTGTGTCCGTAAGTTTTTAGAAATTCTGTCGGACTTCAGAGAATACAGCTATATATATATCTGCCAGGTAAGTATGAACAACAAACTTTATTGTATCTTAACAATATCATTTTGTCTCTATAAGTCAAGTATATAGATATTTCGTTTATGCTAACTAGAAGCAAGAGCATTCGCTCAGAATTGCTTATGGTGAAACAGACTCGTATTCATCAGCTGATTTCAAACCACAACATTGGCCGCTCCGCGGAATACTGGCTTAAGTTTGCCGTAGTTTTTATTTTAAAAATACAATAATATGAGAATACATGCAATATTCTTGGATACAGTGAATAATGTTATAACTTTTTTAAAGGATTGATGGAAAGATGCGTAATTAATAAATAAACAATGCATTTTTCGGAACTGGCGGACAAGAACGAACATGAAAAACCTCATCCCCTTACAACGTGGAGCCTAGTTACAAAGGCTGCCTTAATTGTATCTTATTTCTGTACAAAAAATGAAAATACCTTTACGCAATATGTTTTCATACACATTTTAAACATAAAAGCATAAACATTTGAAAAATCGACACATCGATCGCTAAATTTGCACTTTTTTTTTTTTTTTAACGATATTTTCGGAAGAGCGTCAGACGGCGGCATACAAGAACGAACTTGAAAAAAACATCGTAGTCGATAAGTTGAAGGGGAGTTTTCAAAAGCTGCCTTTTTATCATATTTCTGCACAGAAATAAAATACCCTATTCGTAGTACATTTTTCATACACATTTTAAACATAAAAGCATAATCATTTATAAATCGACACATCGTATGGCTAACTTTGCACTTTTTTTAAAATTTTTAAATACGACATTTTCGGAAGAGCAGCAGGCGGCGGCTTACAAGAAAGAACATGAAAAAACGTCGTATTTGATACGTAAGGGCAATTTTCAAAAGCTGCCTTTGTATCATATTTCTGTACAGAAATAAAAAATGCCTTTCACGTAATACATTTTCATACACATTTTAAACAAAAGCATGAACACTTATGAATCGACACATCGTAGTCGATAACTTGAAGGGGAGTTTCAAAAGCTGCCTTTTTATCATATTTCTGCACAGAAATAAAATACCATATTGCGTAGTATTTTCATTTTCATATACATTTTAAACTTAGAAGCATAACATTTATAAAAATCGACACATCGATCGTCTAATTTGCCACTTTTTTTAAATCGATATTTTCGGAAAGAGCAACAGGCGGCGGCTTACAAGAAAGAACATGAAAAAAAAAACATCGTATTTGATAACGTGAAGGGCAGTTTCAAAAGCTGCCTTTGTATCATATTTCTGTACAGAAATAATAATGCCTTTCACGTAATACATTTTCATACACATTTTAAACAAAAGCATGAAACATTTATGAATCGACACCATTCCATAGCTAAATTTGCACTTATGTAACTCGATATTTTCGGCATAGAACAGCGTCAGAGGCATATATTTTACCCTAATACCTACGTAATAACTCTCCATAAAATTTGTTAATATAATTTGCATAACCTTTATGGTCTGAACGGTCATTTCTACATATGCATGAACTCGTTAGACAACGGCGCTAGCGGCGCTGTTAACTGAAATTTGTGCCGTAAAGATACCTTTAAAATGCCTTATTTTTTAATGAATATTTTTGATAACCGCCGTAAAACCGATTCGCCGTTGAGTGATTGCGCCGTTAACCGCGGGCCGCCTGTATTGTTAAGATACAATAAAGTTTGTTCATACTTACCTGGCAGATATATATAGCTGTATTCTCTGAAGTCCGACAGAATTTCTAAAAACTTACGACACACTAGTGGGAGTAGGTGGTAGTACCCACATTCCCGCCGCTGGGAGGCGGGTATCAAGAACCATTCCCATTTTCTATCAGATTTCTATCTCCACTGTCTCCTGAGGGGAGGTGGGTGGGTACTTAAAATATATATATCTGCCAGGTAAGTATGAACAAACTTTATTGTATCTTAACAATATCATTTTGTTCATGAAACTTACCTGTCGATATATATATAGCTGAATCCCCACCTTTGGCGGTGGGAGAGGACAGAAAACAAAGGATTTAGGAAACATATATATGTAGATGATTGACATCTTGATTCCTTACCTGTTAGCATAGCTGACTTCGTGATTACTGTCACCCAAGCCTGCATCTGCTTCACTAGAGTTACCAACAAGGTAGAGACTGTGAAGTTGGTGCGCTCTAGATGATCTGCCAACGGGGACGAGACCACAATGTGACTAGACCATGACCATACTCAAGAGGACAACGAGGCAAAACCACCACCTAAGTTAGCCTAACCAAATACTCCCATATACCAAAGGCTAAAAGAAGGGAAGACCGCATTCGGCGGCCGACCCTACAACCATAAACATTACGAACATTAAAAACTCACCTACCCTTTTCTATGGGAAAGGATGAGTGCTACCTCCTGCCCCCAAGATAGTGTCTGCGGCGACGTATGGTCCAAGAGAGTAACAGTTCTCATATGTCGTTCTGACCTCCTGTAAATAGTGCGAGGCGAACACCGAGTTACTTCTCCAAAAGTGGCACTTAAAATATCTTTGAGAGCCATATTTTTCTGAAAGGCTATAGAAGTCGAAATAGCCCTTACTTCATGAGCGTTAACTTTTAAAAGCTTAAAGTCACTATCTTGACAATAAGCGTGCGCCTCCTTAATGGTGTTCCTCAAAAAGAATGCCAGTGCATTCTTAGACATGGGCATATTAGGCCTCTTAACCGAACACCATAAGTTCTCCGCAGAACCTCTACACTCCTTTGTCCTACGAAGATATTCTTTAAGAGCCCTAACAGGACACAGGACTCTTTCTGGCTCTTGACCAATGATTTCTGCCATACCTTTGATTTCGAATGTCTTAGGCCAAGGGTTGGAAGGGTTCTCATTCTTAGCCAGGAATGACATACTCAAAGAGCAGACTGCATTATGCCCTTTGAAGCCGACGTGTTTACTAATCGCCTGTATCTCGCTAACCCTCTTCGCCGTCGCCAGAGCAGTTAGGAATACGTACGTCTTCTTCGTCAAATCTCGCAAAGAGGCAGAGTAAATAGGTTCGAAGCGCTTGAACGTTAAAAACTTGAGAACCACGTCCAGATTCCACGAAGGCAACTTAGCCATCGGTACCTTGGTGGTCTCAAAGATTTCAGTAGATCATGTAGGTCTTTATTATTAGCAAGGTCAAGACCTCTATGTCGAAAAACTACAACCTCTATGTCGAAAAACTAGTATGACAAGTCTTTTTTTCTAATTGGTTGGCAAAAGTGAATGAGGATAAGGATGTTAGTAATAAGGAACCAATGTCTAATCGTTCTTTTTCAGCTCCCCTGTCTGTTCCAGGTGCCGGGGCTAATGAAGATCCACAGACCTGAAGGGTAGGAACTATCGGCCCCCGCCTGGCACAGAGCAGGCAGTGTGAGTAGCAGATTTCCCCCTTTCCCCTGAAAGCGTAAGTTGTAAAAAGAGCTTATCAATAGGCGAGACGAGGACAGTTAGTGACACTAGTGTAGATGTATTGGAAGAGAAGTTGCAAGGACAGCTCTCATCTTATTCTGATTTCAACTCTGGTAGGTCTGGGTTTCCTTTGGATCCTTCAGAATTTTTGTTCCCTGCCGCTAGTTTGCCTCGTCAGTTAAGCCTTCCTTGGGTATGGTAGGGTCAGGTTTGACAGTAGTAAGTAAGGAGGAATCCCCTTCCTCATCAAAGGTTCCTTTCCCTTCGGGGGTTATCTAGGAGCCTTTCTCCGCTGAGAGCTTGTTTGATAAGACTCCTTTTAACTTAGCGGGGTATAATATAAACTTCTTAGGTCTCTCTCAGGGTTACAGACAATTAGTGTTTTCACCTGGGGTTTCCTAACATTCAGGATCATGTCCTCAGGGATTCTCCTGAGTTTACGAATGAAATGTGTCTCGATTATCGGGAAGGGGGGAATGAATCTATATATTTCTTTTCCTTGAAAAAGGATGCTTCGTCTCCTTCCTTTATCTCCTCTTCCTCTTCGTTCTTTCCACCTGTCTCAGAGTTATTCCAATTTCTGGACCTTCTAAACAGACCTCTCAGGACTTCTCTCATTCTTCCTTTTCGAGTCACGTTTCTGTGCTTCCTTCGGTACCTTCCTCGGTATTTTCTCAGATGTCTTCCAGAGGCGTACCTCGAGTGATGTCTTTTTCCCAGGTCAAGTTTCATCCCCGGGTTTTCCGGGTTTCCGTACTTCCTTTTCTGGAAAGGAATTTGAAAATATGTTTAGTTTAAATCTGCCGATAGGCTTAGGCAGCAAGTCATTGGGTAAGGAGCAAGTGCATCAGGCACCTTTGAGAGATTTGGCTTTGGCTCCTCAGATTCCCTCAGGATTGCTTTCAGCAATGGTTCCTCGGCCTTCAGGAATAGCAGCGAATAGGCGTTCATTAGTAATGTTGCTGTCAGTAGACCACAGTCAGGTTTTAACCACTACATTAAGTACGGGCCCGACAGATATATCGGCTACCTGTCCAACTTCCGCAATTGGGGGACCAATGGTGGTTCCGAGTGTGACTTCTTTCGTTCCTCCTCCTCCTCCTTTGGCTTTCTTTCCTCCGGTTCAGGGCGGTACAGGTGTTTGGAATAAGGGTTATGGTGTTGGTTCGGGTTCGGTTTCAGTGTCAGGGCTTTTGGGGGCTGGAACTCCCTCTTCTTCCTTTGATGTTTCCGCAGTTGCTGGTGTCTGTCCTTCTAAGACAATGGTTTTCACAGGTGGTATAGGTATTGCAGCTTCTCCACTCATTGGTTTTGGTGCTAGTTATCCGACACGTTTCGCTCTGGATCTGGCTCCATCGGCTTTGCAGAACCCAGGTTGGGTAGGTTCGGCTACAGTTGGCGCGCAGGCTACGCCATCCTCATTCATTGAGGGCCGAGTTGTGCAACCGGGGTCATTCACCTCAGGTAGGTTGGTACCAGGTATGCTCGGTGAGGGTGTGGCACAAACTTTCATGGACAGTTTGGCTGTGTCAGATGTTACGCCAGTGATTGGGGGCGACAAAGGTTTGGCGCAATCCTTTGCAGTTGGCTTAGAGTCATTACAGTTAGGCTTAGGTATGGAAGATAAGGGTTCGGAGGTGCTGGGTTTCTCTGCCTCGGGATTAGGTAATTCAAGGGTCCGTACTCCCTGCTTTTCTGCTTCTTTATGCCCTGACGAGATATACAAGGAACTGTCTGGGGGACGAAGGTCCGGATTCAGATTCGGGTTTTCATTATGCGGGTGAGACCGAATATAAGTGAATGGTTGAGTTCATTCACTACCTTTTTCCTCAGTCCAAGGTCGCAGAAGAACCATCGAAGCCTAACCTGGCGATGTTTGAAGAGCTTTAATCAACAAAACCATACTTCATGTAAACTACCTTGGTTCGGTAGGGTGGAGCAGGCATTGAGGGAGGTGGTTGCTCAATTGGCTTGGGTAGTAGGTCGGGGAAACGATCGGGTTTGCTTCCCAGTAAGAAGCCTTTGTATAGTATTGTAGGTAACCCTTCTTCCGGCTGCAAGTCCAGTAAGTGGCTAGTGCCGTCAGTGCACCTCATGCAGTGCAGTGTTGGCCTGCCTTAAGGTTCTTTGCAGCATCCCTTTGGCCCTTAGCTATGACTGCTTTTATTTCTTTTACTGAACCTCCGTTTCATATTCTCTTTCTTCCAAAATCCCCCCCCCCCATACTGTCCACCCTCTCCTAAGAATTGATTCGTAGTGCAACTGTGAGGTTTTCCTCCTGTTACACCTTCCAATGTTTTTCTCTGTCAATTTCTGTTATAGCACTCATTGGCCTTAGTTGCCCCAGTGCTTGGCATATGTGCATAAAATATATAGTGGGCCCCCTGTATTTTTTGCGCTCTCCGGTATTCGCAGACTCACTTTCTTTCGGAGGACTCACAGATTCGCAGATTTCTCTCGGGAACGTTTCCCCGCATTATTCACGGAAAATTCGCGCATTCACTGTATTTTTCTATGAGAAGTATCCACAAATTCCTGGTTTTTTTTTTATCATCATCATATTGCACTTTTTGTGATAAAACTATTAAAAAAAACCAAGTATGAGAATTTTTATTGTGTTTTTCTTGAGTTTTAACTATCAAAATAGGCTGTTTTTAGCATTTTTTATAGTGGGGTTCCAAACATTCGCGGGTTCTAACTATTCACGGGGGGGTCTGGTACGCATCCCCCGCGAATACGGGGGGACCACTGTATAAATGAAAAATTAATCAATCACACCTGTAAGAATATATATATAGCATATATATATATATCTATATATATATATATATATATATATATATATATACTATTGCATTTGTTTATCTATATATATATATATAGATATATACTATATATATATATATATATATATATATATAGTATATATATATATATTATATATATATATATACATATTATATATATAATGTAGTATGTATGTATGTAGTGTATGTATGTATGTATGCATGTATGTATGTATGTGGTTCCTTTCAAGAGCAATGGATGAGTTGTGGTAATTTAAGGCCAATAATGAATTAACGAACCATAACACAAAATGAAAAATGTAGATTATTGCCTAGGGCCTGTTACAGAGTGAAGGAAGTTAGGTAAACTCAGAGGTTTAACATACCTACATATATGTAACCATAAAGGAGGAACTAATACTGAATATAGTAGTGTGATTACTGGGAATCTCTGATCAACACACAAGACAATTGCAACAGTTATATTGGGCACTGAATTAAACTCTGAACTACAAAAATATATTTAATTACTCAAAAGAAAACAAAACAAGACTAACTATTCGAGACAGCTAGATTTAAATCAACACTTCAATGGCACTGTGGTTAATGTTAGATAACAAAGCAAATAGAAATCAGATACACTCTTGGAAAATCTTTATGGCTAAATTAAAAGTAATTAAAGATTTTGCAGCAGCGCATGTACAGTTGGACACAGGTTTGGCTGGTACACCTCGGTCTGAGCAAGTGTAATCTTTGACCTTACTGCGCTGCGAGTTGTTGTTCTTTATAGCTCCGCCCCCACCACCGCAGTACTATCTGTTTTGATTGGGGTTTGTTTGATTCATCGTGAAAATCGATTTCGGAGTATGACTGTTATACCTACGAGTATGAAGTAGCTTCGGCCACATTTTTATTATAAGATAACTATTTGTGTAATTCGTAAAAGCTTCCTTAAATATATTCAAACCTGTATATTTCACTTACTAAGATCGCTCTGGTGGGGCCAGGTAGAAAAAGCAGAGTTGCCATGTCTTCGGGTATAGAAGGTCCTTTAAAATGCTTTCTGCACAGATAAAATCTCCTTGAATATTTGGTTAAAACTTTTGGAGTCGAGGAAAAGTGTTTGCTTCTTACCTGTCCAGTTATTTTCTTTTGTGTCTTTTTCATTCAGATTTTATTAATTTCTTTCCAAAGAAATAGATTTATTTAACCATTCTTCGTATTAATGGTTAAAAGCAAATACAACCGTATAAGATTTTGGTAGTACTGTGTATGAAGCATCTTTAAATACTCGTATGAAACAAAGAACTTTAACAACTATGTTTATTTTATTTTTCATCAGTACAAAAAAAAAAAAAAATAATAAAAAAAAAATAAAAAAAAACTCGGCCGTAACTATTGCAACGTAAGAACTGAAATTTACTTGGTAGACAGATATTATATATTAGAATAAACTAATAGAGCGTTTTTTTCCAATTTCTTTAATTTTTTGTTTACAAGTTTTCGATTTTTGAAAAATCTTGATTGATTTCTTGGGAAAATGAATCCCAAATTTTTTTGAGATATAGCAGGTTGCTTGTTGATTGGTGAATTCTGTTACGTTCGGAGTTTCCATTTGAAGGTCGATACGGTTAGTTTTGAGATATCGGCCTACAAAGTTTTATGACGATATTTTTTGCTTGTCTGTTTATCATTTGATTCTTGTCACACAGTTTGAGGTTTTTAATTACAAATTTGATATGTTATATCATATTTACATATCTGTGATTATTATTTTATGTGTATTGCATTATATTTTATATATTTTAGGCTCCATGCTCCCCCTCTTTGCCTCTCTCTTGGAAAGACGATCTTTCGTTTGCATCTTCTGCATTGAATATCTATAACCATTTCTACGACACCAGGCGCCATTTCATAAACGATAAAGGGGTTTTCTTCTTCTTGCATTTATATCTGAAATTTATAAGTTTCTTTCAGCCTCTTCACACTTATACAGGTGTTTTTGAGAATCATCACCTCTCTTTTTCTCTTCTTTCTCCAATTCTAACAATTTCCCTCGTAATAAGTACCGATGAACAATTTCCTCATCTAAAGTATCTTCCTGAATATGTTCAGCACGAGAGGTAGATGTATGTCGGGTAATAGTTGTTGTAGGTTAGTGGTACCTAATCTGCCCCAGCCCCACCCACTAGAAGAGACCACTGACTATCAGCACCTTCATCTTCAGCTCGTCTTTTCTTTCTTTCTTATGAAAGCAGAAGTTGACATCTTTTTTTCTTGGCATGGTTTCTTCTGAGAAATAAGTATTCAAAAGCCAAGAGAAGTGAAAAAAAAACTGACTTGAAAAAACAAAAAAGTAAAATAAGTTCGTTCGCGAAATGACAAGGGTGAGGTTGGGTGAGAGGAAATCTCCCCCCCCCCCCCCCCCCCCCCCATAAAGGCCCATCAAAGCGGGTTGCCTAAGGATATAGTTGCCATAGGAGTTGCCATATACTGCATTTAGATATTCTTCTTTGATAGCTAAATGAAATTACTACTGATATACTGAATTATCATCAATATTAATTTGTCTTACAAAATTGAATATAGAAAGATGTTTATTTTATTTTTTATTCAGTACTACAACTTACAAACTACATTCTATAAGATCTTGACAAAACCAGTTTGAGAGTCATATAAAACGAAGTTTCAATCCACATCTGTGGTGTTTGGCAGGAATATACTATCTAAATTATATATCTCTCCTTAAAACTAGGATCTCACTATAACCACATTACATAAGGGGTAAAACTCTTCTTTGCATCTATTTCTTATATGATCAAACTGCACGAATTCAAGATCATACAAATGTAATGCACGTAATTGTTTATAAAACGACTCAAAGACATTACTTTGGAAAAATTTAGTGTATTCAGGAGAGGATCAGTGACCCAATAATCACGATAATTGCCCTTCCTGACAATACCCATAAGCATAACCAAGGCAAAGAAATTTATCATCTCTGCATCTCTGATACTGTGCTGTCATACCACTGTTGTTCCCTTGAGTGTTCGCTGGATATATTAACCCATTTCATAAAATGAAAGTAATGATATGATTCCTCTACAGTCAATTCCATTATGGAATCATTAAAAGAAAATTTAAAAATAACTTTCTTCCTGATATACTTTCATCTAAATCGAAGGTGTGAGGCAGAAAGTTACATCACCACCAGTCCTTCGCCATCCAGGATTAGCTGGTTTGACATTTCTGACAACCTCCTAGGGCATCCATACCTCCCAACCCCCGTGCAGTTCATACAAATAGACGGACGACAAGCACTGCAAGCGGCCAGCAAGACCTTTCCTCATGATGACTAATAAGGTAATAAGTAGTACAGTAACTATCAATACAATGAGGTATGAAGGCGAGCAAATTTAAAAACTTAAGAACGTCATATGACGTGGATAACCTGTGTGGGACGACTTCTGCAACACGTCACATGACGTAGTTGACCTTTTACGGGTTGACCGTCCGTTGTTTTTCTAAAATGATGTATTCGCTGATATATTATAGACTATACCTATATTTCTTGGCTTAAGGTTAAAAGTGAAGGCATTTGTGCTGTCCTTATAGTGGCTGACGTAGAGAGAGCATTATCTAATGAATTGACAGTTACCCTTTAAAATATCTTACAAAGTATATGGCCCCTATACTCAGAAATAACAACGATAGCCAAGAAATATGCCACATCTTTCTTTTTGGTAATATAACTTAGGACCAAAGATACATTGAAAATATCCGTAGGACTTATATAAAGCATTACATTTCAAATAACGAAAACTATTTTAATAGACTCCAAGTAGCTAATATGATTAACACAAAACAAAAATTAGCCACATATCATATCTGTACCGGCCACACCACAGTGAACGAAGTATAGTTAAGGCAATTTACCAATGCTGTTACCGACCTCATTGTATGAAAACAGTGCTCGGTGACTCATTCACTTCAATAATTCAATGTTGTTATCAAGAAAAAATGACTAGGAAGAGACATAAAAAATATGTGGGGCCCGAGTAAGCAGGAAAGTTTACAGCAATACTCTTGTCATGAAAAAAATGACTGCAACATTTCCTCTCTATTTGATTCCGTCGTGTTCGGAGCACGAAATGTGGAAGAAGAATGCAGACGGCGGGAACGATGGTTCTTCCTCTGATTTATATGTTTTGTGCGTGTTTTTTGGGTTGGTAATTGAGCATAGTCGTGGGAATTTGTTCTGCGTTTCATACTGAAATATACTTCTACTAGTGTATTTCCTTCGCGCTCCCCGACTCCTGTCATTATCTTGGTTATTAATTGTGTAAGTGCTGATTAGGCCAGTGTTCCCATAAGGATCACGTGGTCAGCTATATCATTGTGGGGTATCTTTCAGGTGTAAATGGGACCTGCTGTTTTGAATGGATTGTAAAGGAAGACATAAGATCGTTTATTTTTCTAATAAAAACTAAAAATCTTGCAGCCATCTTCATTAATCCTGTGAGTTTTGGACTGAAGTCTGTGCCAAAGGCTAGGCTATCTTGCCAATAGCACCTGGTAAACCAGTAACAACTCATTATTGTATGGAGGCATTGTGCAATTATTTTTTTGTTTACAGGTACCTCGAACATTTTATCAAGAATATCATGGTTACAATAAAAACTTTTTGTGAATTATGTTTATTAAAACATATAATCAAATAACTACTAGTGAGAACAAAATGAGAAAATTTTATAAAATACAGAAAATATATCACGTGTTATACAATGTAATACCTTGACCATCGACCCTCTCTCACAGTAACCTCCCTCAATCTGTCAGTCAGCGAATGAACAAGGTTGAGAATTTGTTGTAATCTCCGTCTACAAATTTCTCACAGCGTTGATGTGAGCCATGAGTTGTTGCGTTGTCAAACCACTCTTGAACAACACGACCAGTATGAATGGGACACCGGTCGTGCATGACCTCGGCGTTGGTTAAGGGTTGCACTCGAACCGCCCTGACAATGGCGTCATTCTCAGCTGGGGTGGTTTTCCGTGGACACCCTCGCCTAGCTAAGAGAGCACATCTAAATGTTTAACTAATGTTTTATCTAATATTGCAATCAATTCTAGATTCTTTGAATTTTGTACCCTTTGGGTTGATCATAATTTAGTAAACATGGCCATATATTTTTGGTTTCAAAAGCATATCAAAATAGAATGTATTACTAATAATCTCAGTTTGGTGGTGATTATTAAAACTAAATCATTCCTTAGCCATCACTAAAATTACATTTAACATAGAAACTATATCTATCATAGATGCACAATCACAGTGAGAGGGTGGGCAAAAATAAAATGCTCTTATAGGCTTAATTATGCTGAGAAAGCTCAATGGACTCTCTAACTTTGTTCATGGTTTAGGTCAGTAAGGGCCAACCACCCACCGATGTGAAATTATGGAGGTGCACCTGAAATATTACTGTGTGTTGGAATGGCTGGGGATATTTGTAGTCTAACCAAAAATTATAATAGAGACGGAATTTCACATTAAATAAGCAAAATGAAATAAACATAAACAATGTAACATGGACCATTAATTCCTTCATATTCACCAGTTATTCAGCATTAACAATTTACACAAGTCGTTCAAGTTGCCACTCTCCTCCTATGAGGATATTAATGAATTGGTTGCATTTGATAACATTCTTAAGGGTTGCTTGTAAGAGAGAGAGAGAGTAAGGGAGCAGAGTGGTTGGTCGTTTCATCTGTTGCCTCGTTGGGTTGTTTGCGTTCGTCGGAAGCGATAGGAAGGGATTTGGATGTTTTGCGTATTTATTACATTGTATTTCTATGTTCATTATTATTGTTAAGATAGTATGGGGAAGGTTTGTGCCTGTGTTGATAGTATGGGGAAGGTTTGTGCCTGTTTTTTTTTGTTTTAAGAGAGAGGGAGAGCGTGAGAGAGAGAGAGGGTGTGAATGATGAATGGGTGGTTGACTGGCGAACTGCTCGTTTGGCGGGGGTGTTGGCTCGTTGAGTGGCTCGGTCGCTGAGCATTCGGAGTCAGTTAGAAGCAGTCTGTCAAAGAAGGCATGAGGAGTGAGAGGTGGTCAGTCAGTAGAGTTGTCTGTGTGCATTTCACATAAGTTTTGGGTATTTTAGTAATCGAGTTCTGTCATGCTTGTGTCCCTCTGCGGTTGTTGATTTGGTGAGTGATTTGTCATGTCTGATGTTTGTGAACTGGTGTGTAGTCTTGGTGCTTGTTTTGTGTTTTTTGTGTTGATATTCAGTGGTTAGTTAGTGACAGCTGGTTTGGTGTTTGGCGGTTTGCTAGTGGCGGTGGAGTTTGTTTTTTGATGGCCATACCGCATTAGAAGCACTGATTGTGTCAAGTTTCCTGGTGTGTAAATGTGTTTGAGATTTTATTTTTTGCTTTGCTGAACCAAGTGTCCTTTTAGTAATTAAAGTAACATAAAGGGGAAAGTGTGGCTTGGGGAAATTTGTAAGCTAGGATTGATTAACATAAATGTGGGGAGGTCTTGCTTGCTTGCTTAGCTTGTGATCCTGCCACACTCCCACCTTCTTATCCACATCTGTACTGTGGTGGGGGACAAACTAACATCACGTGCAGTGGCTCATATCGAGAGGCCATTGTCGCTTAAAGTGATAATTCATCCTCGCAGCATCAGATTTCTGTCCCTTTGATTCATATGAGTGGTTATGAAGTCTGTCCCATTTAAAAATCCTGCTGACGACCTCACCTCCGTTGGGATTCAGACTTTGTTTCGAGTCGAGTCATTATATCGTTCCTTGATTGTAGGATATGCCAATAAGGAACGTAATCATTATGGTATGAAATAAAGATACTACTGTTAAATCTAATATACTCATGTTATTACTATTCCTGTTAATAACATTGTATTGAGAACTGAATGACTCGCTGAGCGCTGCCTCATAAAATGAGCTCGGTAACAGTGCTTGCGAGTTCTCTAACCTAGGTTTGAATATATTTAAGAGAGCTTTACCAATTACAAATAAAAACTTACCTTTTATTCAGGCTTGGAGTAATTGTAATTTATTTGAAATGTTTTTAATAACACGTTTTTAAGTTAATGTTAATTGCATTTGTTTTTTATTATACTTAATGGTAATTGTAATTGTAATTATAAACTGAAAAGTTCAAATAATAAAGTACGTAACTTTATTGAAATTGTTATGCTAGATCAGTCCTCTTACTTTTTGAGAACAACTCTTGATCAAGTGCAATAGAGAGGTGTTTTGAGTCGCTACCCAATTTAGTTTTAAGGGAGAATCTTAATAAGCCACCTACCAATTCTAAAAAAAATATTGATTAGATTTTATTCTTTTTTAGATAAATTTTTCCAATATTTGAGTTTTATTTTCTTATAAGCATTATAATTTTTAACACAGTAAACATACTAACAATTTACGTGGGCAAACCATAGGTTGTTAACGATAATTTCTGCATGAGGTCTAAAATATTTTAGATAAGTTTTTGTATTTTTATTAAAGGTATTATAAGGCACAACTTACAATTGTTGCAGAAATTGATTGTTAAAGGACACAAAACTCGAGTATCAAGTCTTTTTTGCAACTATCAGCATTTTGCTTTTTTTTTTTTTTTGTTTTCAAGGAAATAGGTGTGCGAAATGTAATTGAGCAATAAATTTGATATATTTTGTAGCTGCAATTACAATTTTGAAATATTAAAATTTTAAAATTATTACTAATGATTGTATTTGATATTGTTCCCCATCTTATAATTAAAGTTCTAATTGTAATCGATAACAGGTCGGGTAATTATGATCTAAAGCAAATATAATTCCCCTAACCTGCTTATATTATATATGCGACAGTAGCTACTTCATATTCACAACATCGATTTTACACTGAATCAAACAAACCCGTAACCAAACAGATAGTGTAGGTGTGGCGGGATGCAAAATAAATAAATTAATTAATTAAAATAAATAAATAAGTAGATAACATAAAGAAAGACTAAGAAGCTTGAATTTTTCTTACAAAAATCGCTACAACAGACTAAACTCTTACGTTATTGGTAACTGGACCCTCATACAGAAATAACAATTAAACAAAAACATAATCCTTAAAACAATATTCTCTAAAACTAAAACAAATATCTTTAAACACCACAATACTGACTTCAAACTGAAGCAAATATGAAAAATACCCCAACCTAAATATAACAAAGAACTTGAAAATAGTAGGACAACTTGCCCCGCAAACTACACTGAAAAGTCTAGACGGGCACTTTAGCCACCGATCCATGGGCAGACGGTAACTCCTGTCAATCTGACGAAACAGTAAAATCTCAGAACCTTACTCGGTCGGCGTCGTTATCATCATCATCAAAAGTGGATCAAATTCTTTCCCGGGCATATTCCTCAACAATCATTTACTATTCTCTAAGAGCAGTCTGTTCGATTTTTTTTTTATTTAAGTATAGTCGTCAACTTGCAATTGGCATTTATAACAGAAGAGGCAAAAGAAGCTTCACTCAACCGGATGTGATAGGAGGAATCATGGTTCTGCAAATTAATAAATATAACAACACTCATAGCTAACTAAACTATTACACAGTAGTCAAAATAAGAATAATAAATTGATTCTATCATTCACAAATACACCAAGCAAAGATAAATTAATATTTACCGATAGATAAACAGATGCATTTCCAATATTATAGATAAATCCAATAATTATAAATCTGGGCATCCCAAAAATTACCTTCTCCCCTTCTGTTGTTAATTAGAAAAAAAACAAGCGCTCTAGAATATTGCTTCCGTCCTAACCTATTTAAATTAATAAGTGTTCACAAAAACCTTCGGTTATAGTCACCGTTATACCAACCACATTACTCGCCATAAACAATCATTACACTAACAGCCTCTCTCTTTCTCGAGCGCTGTGAACAAAACGTTAATTTTAGAAAAAAAAAAGATGAGGGAAGAATGGCTCAGTGGAAACATAAATACACAGCAAACATGATCACTTATTCTACAATACAGAACCTCACTATCACTTCGGATGCTAAAGTAAATAAAGTTCAACGGGGAATGCTGAATGCTGAGAGGGAGAGCATTTCAAAGTCAAATATGAACTGCAAAATGGAACGACACTTGTGTTTTAAGTTGTACAAGAAAATGACACCATTTCGCTTAGGTTCCTAATAAGGTTGCATGGGAAGTGAATTTAAGAGAGTAATTCAAGTACAGTAAAAGAATATGTGCCATACAATTCCAAATCCAATTTTACCTTGGATGAGACGTCTTGAGAGCAAATGCCAGACTTGTCTTTCATAAAAGATACCTTTGCTGGGATTGGATCGGTTAACACCACAAAAGTGACTAGGGAGAGAGGTGGGGGAGGCTGGCGGAGGGCCAACCGGCAAGGAATCTGTATGTGCTGCTGGCGTGACATGAACTGCTTCGGCGCCCTTGATCCCAATCTTCAAATTTTTGCCAATTCCTACATTTTCCTAGTTTCCCAACCTGGGTCAAACAGTGGGGCATTTACTGTTACTTTTGCAAGCTTGCTTCGCTTCTATTTTTTGGGCTCAGTCTGGGAAAGGAAATGGAATGACAGCACAAAGGTTAGACAAAAGAAAACACAATGGGTAGGTCATTAAGGTTCAAGAGAGGAGTGACAGAGTGAATGGGTGCTGTTTGAATCACTAGTTGGCGAGGAGTGTCTTTCTCGACTCCTGTTTTTCCAACTTCTGTGGTCTGACTTGAAATCTTATCACAAAATGTATTATTTTATATGCAGAGAGCTTATTATAAGCATTCAAATCATGAAGGTTCTGTAGCAGCTCCCCCTACTAAAAGACATTTTGCACCTTTTTTGACAGGAATGTCTACAAAGCTCAAGGCATTAAAATGATACACTCTCTGTCAACATTACTTCCCATATATAAAACAGGTTTTGACATAAAAAAATTTTTTTTTGGTAGTCACTGTTGAGTCCTCAAAGGATTTACCCTCCATGGTGTGAGCCAGCACTGCATGGTGACTAGACTAATATCAAAGAAATATCTTTTAGCCTGGTCTTCTAGCCAGGTATTATGCCATAGTGATAAACACTATGATACTTGATAGTGTATAATGGACTCAGAGACAAGAAGGCATTTCGTCTTGTCTTGAGCAAAGCTGTACGTACCAAGTTTTCCTGTGTCAAAAACTGCAGAAGAAGTGACTATTGCGCATCGGCCATCTTGTTTTATGATCGGGGTTGGTTAAAAGGCCAAGAACCATTACTCTGTTGGTCACGCAGGATGAACCTTACCCAAATCCCATGGCTTTTCATCAGGGAAGTGGGAGGGTTTTTGAGGACTCAACTGCAACTACCAAAAATAGGTTTTTCCTATGTCAAAACCTGTTTTTGATGGCGTAGTCACTGTTTGTCATCAAAGGAGCGTTACAAAGAAATTTACAGTTGACAAAAAACTTACGCTCCCAACTTGCGCTCCCAAAATTTACATCCCAAGTATCTCAAAATCAAACTATATCATCTCCAGCCCAAGGTCAAACCAGTCGTTTCAGTAAAGAAGAGAATGAAGCCAATCAATAAGATATCCTTTTAGTGTAAAATTCTATGGTGACTTACGTAAGCATGCTGGATATGGTTCCGATCTTGACGCACCTTCCCCAGCGATAGTCAACATACCCACTGTTAGGGAGACCCCTGGTTTTTCTTTTCTGCTGTAACGGTCTATTGGATCAAGGACAAACTCTAACTACCTACTGATACACAGTGCAGTTCAATTTGTTCCAGCTCATGTCAGTAGTGTTTTAAGAATACTGACTGTTGACCACCCAGTACGTTCAGAGATCTCTTAAAAAGATACATTTCTGAGGAAGGCCAATGATATACTTACTTTCCTAATATCATGTGATCTAGGAAAGGAATGTGGGTTAACCTTTTTAAAGAGGGACACAAAAATTATTCTTAGCCCTTGTAGAGACAGTGGCTTATTCGTGCTAGGATGTAGAAAAATACCTTTAGTGCTTGAACCGGGCATAATATTCTGTCTGCTAAATTGAGTTTTCTTATAAGAATAGATTTCCTCCTTAAAGGATTCTCATTCTTGGCCAGGAATGATGGACCAGGGGACAACAATAATTGGTTATCAGCAGTTTGTGCGATATATTGTCCTCATCTAAGAGAGCCTAATTCACTAATACTGGCTCCTGATGCTAATGCTACCAGAAAGATTGCTTTTTGAGCATGCGAGTTGTGGTTAAGTCTGTTGAATTGAGAGGTACATAAAAGTTTAAGTACCTTATTCAGGGACCAAGTAATTGGAAGTCTTTCAGGACCGGGTCTTTGTGGAGATAAGGACCGCAGAGGGGAAGTGACAACTTCTATGCTGGAGTCAATCCTGAATCCATAAAGCAAGGATTCCATTAATGCAGCCTTGTATGCCATAATTGTTGTAACTGCAAGATGTTTGTCTTCAAAGAGGTATATAAGAAAATTCAGAAGTGTTTCTATAGAAACCTCGATTGGGCTCTCAGTAAGGATATAATCTAACCATATTTTCCACACGGACTGGTATTGCTGGATAGATGATGTCCGTAGTTTTTGCACTAGGCACCTAGCAATATTGGGTGAGTAGTTTTCACAGTAGATTGTATTTAAAAAATCCATGTGAATGTCTCTTCTTAGAAAGGAGGATGCGTAAAAGACTTTCTCGTCTACTTTCTGGGATAGTAGAGTGGACGGTAGTGGAATTGACCGCTTCGTCCGTAGTTGGAGTAATAGGAACCAATGCTTGTTTGGCCAATGTTTGGGGCTAGGTTTGGCCAATTTGGGCCATTGCCTTGTTTTGGCCAATTTGGGGCTATTAGGTAAGATGTTCTTTTGAACATAAGGAGTTTATTCAAAACCTTCGAAATCTGGGACAATGGAGGAAAAATATATATCGTTTTCCATTTGTTCCAGGCTTCTAGAGGGTGTTATTACATTGAGAGAGAAGTGCCACTTCTTTGCCTGTGCCATCCTAAGAAGGGCTAACATCAGCATATTGAGAGGAGGTGGGCATGAGCTCAATTTCTTGATGCAGGACATTTCAGTCGTGTTGTCTAGGATGAATAGAATGTGTGTCTCCTCTGGAGGTTTGAGTTTCTTGAGAGACAAAAAGACAGCCATCAGCTTTACCCCCCTACTACCTGACAATCTTCCCAATGTCCTTCCCAACCTGTCAATGAGGCACCTGTGTGCATGGTCACTTTTACAAATGGAGGAGTCAGGGTGACCTGTTTTGCCAGAGATTCCTTCTTGGTTCATGGGTGAAGTATCTCCCCAACTTTCTGATGCATTTTGTGAGATTTGTCTCGCATCTTTTTCCCTGCATGTGACAGCCAAAATTTGTTCACGTTTTTCAGTTGCAATCTGAGTATTGGATCTGTTACCAATGCAAACTGCAGCAGACCCATCATATGTTCTAACTGCTGTCTGGAAATAATAGGCTGTGTCAGGAACCTTTTGAGGTTTTTCCTTATTCTGTTCTGTGTTTTGAGGGGAAGATACAAAAGATCGTGAACAGGTGTTGCTTTTCCTTTTCCTTTATAAGATAGTTTATGGACCTTGTAAAAAGGATGCACATTCTGCTGAGTAGGTTTCTGTCCCTTTTGAGGGAGTTGTCCCTTCTGACCACCTACCCGCTGATGAGGAGAGCTATTGGAAGTGACTGAAGGCCTATATGATATTTTTTATCAAAGCGAGCCTTTTTTGGATTGGGTAAGGGGAAATTTCTGGTTTTTTGTTTCCTGAAATCATTTCCTAGTAGAGCATCCACAGTGCAATTTTGTTGATGTGCTTGCCGTTTCACTTGAGTCACAATAAACTCCTGAAACAGGTCCCGACAGAAGGCATTAGACTGTAATAAGGCAGTCACATTGGGAAGGGACTTATTGGAGTTTTCCAAAACCTCCATTTGCGCTTTTATGTGCCAGTCTAAAAAGTCATAGAGTGCTTCCCATAATGTTCTCATAAGGCTTTTAGCCACGACAGCAAAAATTGTCCTGGACTCTTCTGGAAGCCTTTTTGTGGTGCCTTCTAACAATGAGGAAGTGGTTAAGATACTGAGAAGGATCCTAGCATGAAACTCTGATGCTGTTGTCCCCTCTGATATCCTTTTCATCGGGGTACCAAATTGTTGAGTTGCAATATCTAGGGGGAGCTTTTCCTCTCAAAAGGAAGTTGAAGTGTTGCCCATTCTTTGGTAGAGTTTTTTTGAAACTGGTATAACCGAAGCAAATGGTTTTAGTTCTGCCAATGGTTCACGCTTCTTGGTTATTACATAATTTTTAAAAACAGGCCTTCACACAATTTATTATTTTAAATGTGAAGGAACAGAAGGCTGGTGGTATATGATGAGCAACCTGAGTTTTGTTCATAATGTAAGTATAGGTCAATTTCCCATTTACCTGGTAACGAGTGTCGTCTACAGGTTTCAATGCTATATTCCCAGGTAAGAGAATAGTTTCCTTTTGAGATTTCTCCATGTCTGGCGCAGGTGGTATCAGGCACCATTCTGTATTAAGAAATGCTGCCCTGTCTCTAAACTCAACATTTACTACTATCATGGTCTATCTATCATTAATAAGATAACATCTGGAGAGAAATGCACATTGAGGCATCTTGCCAAGGATTATCAACATCAGAGTAGGATTTTTGAGTTTCTCTTATGTTTTGGTCGTAAGACACATAACCCGAACTAGCTATTTTGATGGTTCCTGTTAGGTTTGTACTCTCAACTCCTGTTTAGACAGATTTGGCTTCAATTCTCCCTATTTTGTTGCAAGATGCAAGACTTTTACATACTGATGCACTCATTACTAACTTGATTTCTTTAATTTCTTGTTCAGACTCATGCATTATGTTCATTATCTGTTGCCGTTCAATGGCAAAAGCATCTTTGATATTGCTCATTATTTCCTTAAGGAACTGATCAAATACCTCACACTGTGTATCCCTTTTGGGGGAGCTTGTGTAACCTGACTGAGTATCTACAGCTGAGCATGCAGCTGCCTGTTCCCAAGGGGGCAGAAGTCCTGTGTGAATTACTATAACAATATGAAATTGTTGCCATTTCCATTGGGTTCAGGTGGATCCTTATACCCCTTTTGGGGGAAGGATCCTGATCAGCTTCTGAAAGCTGCATACGGGATTGATTTACTTCTGTAATGTTTCCCACATGGCTGGATGAAATTTATGTCCTTGATCCTTCTGTGTTCAGCAAGGATCCTTCATTATCAATATCTACCTCAAAAACCTTAAGCAATTCCCCTCCAAGTGAGGTTTCCTCTATTTCCTCTGCAGGATGCACCTGGGGAGTAACAGGGATTGATATTACTGGGTTTTGGTCCAACTATGGATCGTCAGAGAAGGGGTTAAGTATATGGTGCTGGAGTTCTGTCAGCTAGGTATAATGTTCCCCTTCCTCACCTTTGCTAAACTCTAGGACCCATCGAGACAGCCTAAAATGAGCAGTCTCATCCTTTGTGGCATGCCAAGAGCAAGGTACAAATTTTGCACATATCAGGCAACCAAAGAAAGTTTGATCCTGATCATTACAAGGACTGTCTATGTAGTAAAAAACCTAGTTATTAGAAATTTAGTTAGTATAAATTATTTTTAATAATGGACACCGTAAATATTTACTAATAGTAAATATAATTTTACAGGTCACTTTGACTACAAGTGTACATTTTTAATACATTCTATAAAATATCTAGGCAGTTCTATGCAATAATTCTACATGGACTGCAAGGAATGATCCCATGAATGAAGAAGCCACTAGGGATTTGGGCGTCAAATGTATTTTGCTGTGCTTGTTACTAGCCCTAGGGCATTACAGTCAACCCTCCAAGAAATAACGGTGAAATCTTAATAAGCTACTCAAATGCTATAGAAAACTGTAATTTCCAAATAAATACTTGATGCATAGTTAGTACCTAGAACTACCAATATAAATGTTAACTCAAACCTTTAGAGACTTAGAATAACTTTAAAGACTTGTTTATGCAGTATTACTTAGACTTAGCTCTTTTGAATTGACTATGTTAAGGTTTTAATTATAATAACACCCAATACCACTCAAGTTAGTTTATGACTAACCTGTTTCACTAACTCAAGCCACTTTTCCATAAGGGTTAGGTTAGTATCTTTGGTATAATCTATATTAAGCTAATCATAATGGATAAATTAGAGGGTTCTCAGTTAATATAAGCTATTGCTTATATTGGAGATGAACAAACCTATTATATATGCAATATCTCATTGTTTTAATATATGTCCCTGTCTACCCTCTCATGTGATACTCAGTCATATTGTTTCTAGGTTAATGGAAGGATATTCACTTTAAAAGCTAATTCCTATTTAATCTGGTTAAGCTACTACTTATTACAGACAAGACTTTAATATGCAGCCTTATTGTAGTTTAGGCAACACAACCATAAACCAAGTTACTTTTATTGAGTCCAGTTATTAAAAAAAATTTTTAATATACTGGTTTGTAAACTTACATACAAGCTAGGCTACCAAGTCATAGCAAACAGACATTTTACTAAGCTTAGAATACTTTTAGTATGTTGCATTACAGATAACATAGACTATATAAAAATCATCCTATTAATACTAACCTTATGTTAGGTTATTTTACCTTATAAGTAAATTAGCACTTACTCTAGACTTAATTTAGAGTATCCAATTAAAATTATAACTTAAACACTCAAATTTACGTGTTATTTAAAATAAATACTTAAAATGTAGCTTCAAGTTTAGGCTACTATCTCATCTGGCACCTGTTGCCAATTTCCGACTAGTCTTAGGTTATGTAGTCTAAGCTAGCAATTTTGTTTGATAGGTTATGTAGTCTAAGCTAACAATTTTGTTTGATAGGGTGTTAGTAACAGTTTACCACTTAATATTAGGAATTTACTTAGCATTGGTTATTTTGGTCATGCTTATTATGTATACTAATATAAAATGAAAATAGTGTAGCCTGTTTATTTACTTCTAGGCACTTATCACCGAAATATTAGGTAACTACCTAGTCAGGATTTTTTAAATCACTTTAAGAAATTTAATCTTAGGTTACAGGCTACAAACAATAGCTACCATAGTCAAAAATTATTTGTCCAGGATCGACTAGTCTAATACCTCATGTAGGCTAATGCCTAGGAATTGTAGACACAGTTTCTGAAAAGATTAACTAAATTGATAATAAACTGTGGACTAGTTCTTTAGCCAAAACTTCCCAAAGGAGTAACAAATTCTTTAACAATTCCCACTTTCATAGCAAAAGGCTGGCAAGGATTGTTTATTACATCGACCATGTCCTCTGCAAACAAAAGCCGATTTTTTTATTCAAAACAAACTTTTGTTCTACAGTTTTAAACCTAAATATTTTTCACTAAATTAAGCACTTAACTTTCAAATTTTGGGTATTCCATGATTCCTGGGAAAAAATAGAAGCTCAAAATTTCTCAAACTGAGGAGCAATGGCTGGGTACACTCTCAAGACTGTATTAACCAGAAGTTCTTGGTCTTTTAAGTGGTCTGATCATAAAACAATGGTCGATGCTCATGCAAGATGATAGTCACTTCTGCAGCTTTGATGTAGAAAAACTGGGCAAAGCTTCGCTGAAGACATGACAAAATGCCTTCTTGTATTTGAGTCCATTATACTCTATCAGTGTCATAGTGTTTATCATTATTACATAATACCTGGCTACAAGACCAGGCTAAAAGATATTTCTTTGATTTTAGTCTAGTCACCATGGGGAGCTGGCACACACCATGGAGGGTATTGGGTTTGAAATAAGAAGCTGTCTTGGTGACATAAGTTTATTTTACAAAGACCAGAGAGCCGACTGACTCGCAAACATGTTGCAGGTTAATGCTCGGCAGTGCATTGCAAAAAAAACATATTGTAAATTCCCCCCCTCAAGATTATACTTATACATGGCAACAAAAATTAAAGAGGCAAATGTCACTATGAATGTAGGAATGAGCGATAAAAAAAAATTCTTAACTAACTTTTCAATACCAAAACACACAGTTACATACACTGAGTATGCTGCATATTGGCATTCAAATACACGTAATACATATACTACAGACAAAAAAATATAAATTCTTGATACAATTGTACAATTGCATATAACAGGTGCAAACAACAAATTATAACAGCATTATATGAAGTCTTGGAGCTACTTGGATCTACTGGATCCCCTTTGGGCCTACTAACAAACGCCGGGCTCCTGCATGGGATGTGTTACTGTTCACTGAGGTGTCATGCTGAGACACAGGTGCGCTAGGGGACGGAGCGATGACTCTCAAGTGTCGTCTGTTCCTTTTCAAGAGTCTGCCGCTCCTGTTGAGCTTGACTGTATACTGACGATGGGGCCTAATTTCCAATACTATGCCCGTTCTGTCCCGCTGCTTAGTAGCTTGGTTTTGTATGCGTATACACGGTTACCTAGTTTGATGTGCGGCAGTCTCCTGGTGATATCAAGGGTGCACATAGCCTCCTGCGATTTTGCCACTTGTAGTTCCCTTTGACGTATCGTCCGTCTCCAATACCTGTCTACTAACAGGTGTCTTTTAGCCGTTGGTACCCTGTCTCGCAGCTGGCGACCCGTTGCAAGCTGAGATGGCAACTTGCTGATCTCCCTGAGAGGCGTGCGAAGTGTTGGAGTTTTCACCACCAGTGCTGTTCTGTCTGACTCAAGTACTCCAACTTTTGACGAGTGTTTTTGGGAGTAGCCTCTTTGCCGATTTGACAGCTGCTTCTGCCCTGCCGTTGGACTGAGGATACTGGGGTGACAACAGACGGACCTTGACTCCCCATCTCCTGAAGAAGGCCTCTATCTCCTTATTTTGTTGGACGTGGCCCACAGGGGAAGTGAGCTACTTCTAACCAACCAATTAGTCTGTCTGCGTGTACCTTGTATTGCAACAACTTGCTGAAAGGGGTTTTCTGCTGTCTGGGTGTGCATCATTTCTTTGGGAGGCAGTAAAGTGTATTGGGCATGTCAATGCTGAAGGTCTCCTTCTATTCCTGGCCAGTAGACTGACTGCCTGGCCCTTCTAAGCATAGAGTCGAGGCTTTGGTGTCCTGCATGTAGGTTAGTGGCTACCTGACAACATAAATCTTTGGGGATAACCAAAAGTATGCATCCTTGCTCCACCGAGTATGTCACCAGATCCTGGTTGATGGCTAGCCAATCCTGAACCACTGAAGAAGGAACGAAGGCAGGAGATTTCTTGTGACTTCTGTTGGGGCCACTAGCAAGCAAGAGCTGATACACTGGGTGATTAGATGCGGCGTCCTGATGCAGTCTTCATCCAACATGTTGATGTCCAGTTCCAAGGCAGCCCTGGTTGCACATGCCACTGCCACTTGAATGTCATCCTCCAAATCCATGTCGGAAGCTTTGTGGGGTGCTTGCATGGTCGGGTACCTTGAGATAAAATCTGCGCCAGTGTTCCTTTTTTCAGGCAGGTATTGGATGTGAAACTTGAACTGGTGTGCCTTTTCCTTCAGGTTGAACAATCTTGGGTTGATGACGTCCTTAAGAGCCCTATCACCCATGATTATGGTGAGATTAGGGCACCCAAGTAGGAACAACCTGGCCTTCAACAAGCACCAGGTGACTGCAAGGGCTTCTCCTTCTACGGAGGCATACCCTCCTTCAGAGGTGTCGACTACTACATAGGGCAAGACACCAGCTGCCCTTGGCAACAAAAGGGCTGTCAGCTCACTGACAAGTGCAATACTGCAGGTGGAAGATAAACCAATGCCTTCCTTGCCCCAATCCATCATGATTATTGCAGAGTGCGTCTTGTCATAATATGCCAAACCATCCTTGGCTAATTAACAGATGATCTCCGTGCCTGTTGGAGTTTGGCTATGTAGCTGGCTATCCCAGTAGACATTTTTACCTATGGGTTTTCTGAGGAGGTCCCTAAAGGGCTCCATGATGGCCGTCATTGCAAGGAAGGGGGCTAACTGACTCACAAATCCGAACCATGACCTAATATCAGTGATGGAAGGCTTCTCTAGCATGTGGAAGTTACAAATGGCATATAGTTGTTTGTCTGCAGGCTTGTATGACTCCCATCCCTAGTGGTACCGAACGAAGGTAACCTCTCTCTTGCAGAATTTGAACTTCTCAGGCTTGACTGTAAATACCTTGCAGCGGGCGCACTTTGACAGGAATTCATATACGTACTAAAAAACGCCTCTTCGATGCTGTGATTGTATAGCAAGGTGTCGTCGATGCATTTATGCTTTCTGGTGAACGTCTTGCAGGGCGTCGTTGAACCTTTTCATGTAGGCGTCATGTAGGCGTTGGAAGCCGAACAGTGACCGATGGGTGCCCTATGATAACGATACCGCCCCCATGGGGTGATGAAGGTCATGAGCGGGCGGCTATCCTTGTCCAATTCCACTTGGTGGAAACCCCAATGGGCGTCTGCTGTAGTCTTGTAAGTGTGTATGGGGATTCTTGGAATCATGTCAAAGGGTGCCCTCAGTGTATGATGAGTCTCACAAAGACATTGGGCATTGAGTCGCTGGAAGTCTAATGTGTGGCGAGGTTGGCCCGTTTTCTTGGCTACCACAATCATCCTTGCACACCACTCCGTTGCATCCACTGCCAGGACTGGTTCTATCATGCCCTTCCGAACGTCCTCGTCAAGCTGGGCCTTGACCTCCTCTTCCCAATGCTTAGGGATTGCTGCCAGCATGTGGCAGGAAAAGCTACAGCATCAGGAAATAAAAGTATGTGGTACTGCTTGCCCGTCATCACAGGTAAAGGTTCCCTAGTTGTGTTAAAGGTCGTAGATGAGAAGTGATGTAACAACCATTCTTCCAGTCTTGGTATGTTCTCCCCCACGGGTGGCATAGTTATGGTGGCTGGCTTCGTTTGTCAGGGGGAGGGGGTTAGGCTGCGAGACTGCCTTGTTACTTAAGTCAGCTGATGCAATGAAAGGGGAGAAGGGTGAGGGAACCCAGGAGGTACTATTCCCAGCTCCTTACAGGCATTCAGCGATCTATAGAAGTTCTTGGCCATTGGCATGAAGTAAACCTCCTGCTTCATGTGTTGCCCACCTATTACAATGGTGCATGCCGTTGATCTGAAGTATTTAACTCAGAGATTAGCTACATCCCTCAGACCTTTTTGAGGTTGCATCTCCAAGGGTTTTATATGCAGGCAGGAAAGAATTGTAGGTCCAGCAATGCAGATCTGTGCTTCTGTGTTTGCTATGGCAAGTGTGGACGCCGATCTCCCGCTCCCGAGTGAAACACAAGCCTTGATTGTAGGGTGGGGGGAGAGGTGTGTGTTGCAACAATCACTAAACTTGAGGCGAGCTGCGTTTCTATGTGCTCCAGCATCATTTCTGGAAGTGCCCTACCTTTTGGCTCCCGTGGCACATTATACCTTTTGCTTGGCACGATGCTTGACCGGGCGAATGATGTCCCCCGTAGTTCCTGCAATGCTTTGCACTTGAGTTACCGTGCAACACCGCGACGTCTGGCTCTACGTCATCACTGCTATAACATCATCACTTGAGGCGCCGGCCGACTCCCCTCGCCACTGATACCGACACATGGAACACTTTCAATGTCTTGGCGTCCAGCTTCAAAAGACAACACAAAGCCTGAAGATCATCTACACTTTTAAATGTATCACATTCCTGAAATACGTCTTTTTAACACAGGATCACTGAGACCTACCATTATTTTTAGTAATACCATATATTCAGCCAAGCACTCCCTGCGTTTAGGACACTGAAAATCAAAGTTGGTGGCCTTTTGAGCACACCTTGAGAAATAATCACTCACCGACTCCGTGTGCCCTTGTGCGAGGGCAAAAAATTCAGACCATTGCACTGCCTGATTTGTCGACCATAACACAACGTTCCCGATGGCATCCAGAGCCGCGTCTGGAGTAAGGGCGTTCCATTTGGGATGTGAGTGCTGAGTATCCAGTGCATGTTGCAGCGCCAGCATACAGTTGAGTTTAATGTGCAGGACAACATCCTGCGGCGGAAACTTGTTGAACTGGATCCAACACATCATCGAACATCTCCAGGACCTGAACGCTGATGAGGACATCACAATATCACATTTTTCAGGGGCAGCAGAGACAGGGACTTTGCTGGCACATGATCCAGAAGCGGGAAGGGCATCCTGAAGGGAACTAATGGCACGTTGCTGGTCTGCAATTAACGTCTGTGCTTGCATCACGGCCCGTGACAAGGCCCTTGGCATTGCAGGAGAGGCACACCTCAGCATGGCCTGGGGTGGTCAACGTATCAGGGGCATGACTTGGTTTGAAAACTCACTGTGCCATGTTGGGCTTGCAATGAGACAATGTCTTGGTGACAGAAGTTTATTGTACAAGACCAGAGAGATGACTGACTCGCAAGCATATCGTACAGAGGGTAAATCCTTTGAGAACAAAACATCGACTACACTGTCAAAAAATAGCCATAAGAATATAGTAATATGTCTGCTCTAAGTTTGAATTATTTCAAGCTAGCTTGAGAAATTTACTCTACAGAAACTCTCTTACTATTACTGATATGAGTAATGTACATTTACTTTGCAATGCATCAGCAAGTGCAAGTGTTCAACAAATAAGTGGCCAGTTGATCTGGCTAATGGCAGTGTGCAATTGAACATGTGCAGGGGAAGGTGTATTACTGAAGGTTAGGAGATATGCTACAAGAGTGTTAATTTGGGATAAAAAAGGAATAATTTTAGTCACAGGGAGAAAACATTACATACTTTCACAGTTACAAGGGGAAATAAGTTGCAAGTTACACAGTGTGAGAGAAAAGGGAGTGGGGCACTGTGCCAGATTGCTATGAGTGCCAGGAGAACTCTGTGGCTCTCTTAAGCTACCTAGGCATACTATGCCACTGACCTTTCTTCCTTGAGCTCCTCCTAGCTTGGAGGAATCGGGGACCTGAGTCCGAGAGGAGCGCTGGAGTGCCACCTTCTCCGGCTGTTGCAACAACTAGAGCAGGGGCAGAGTCAATCAGTCATACCAACTGCCTGCACAGATTCTTAAGCTCTGCGACTCTGCGACCTGCTGAGATATGGAAGAGAATCCCATCAGGACTTCTGCTATTGAGGGCTGGAATGGAGAGGAAGTAGTAGTTGTGGGCATGTGAGGCTTGCAGGTTATTATGACCAACTCAAACATGGGTTGTGAGACTGTATCAGAGAAAGGGCTTTGCTGAGGTCAGTGGTATCCAGAGAGGGCCTAGTAAACTTTGGGTCGGCTCTCTTGTTGACACTGATAGTGGGGCTAAGTTGACGAAGAGCAGGGGCGCCAGACCGGGATCTCCGGGAAGGAAATCTTAAGGGTGCTCTGGTACTGGCACTGAGGCTTGGCCAGGCACAGTAACTTTGGAATTGGCTCTGGCACTGCCACTAAGGCGGGCCCAAGCTTAGGGTTTAAAGTAGAATGTGGCTCTACATCCGGGACGGATGGAGCATGGCACTGCTCAGGGCATGCATAGGGCACTGGCAGGGAATTTGAGTCAAGTTTGGGATCTCCTGGAGGGAGATATAGTGTGTACACTGGTACTGACAGGCCCGGGAAATAAGTTTGGTAAGGGCCCGACAACCGAAGCAGAGATGGAGCCTGGCACCACTCAGGGCACCCAGGCGGCACTGGGAGTTGTTCTGAGGCAGGTCTACGAGGACTATTTGTGCCTGATGTAGACTGTGAGAGGTTAGGACCTCTAAGTTGTCTTGAGTTCGGCAGTGACAGGGATTCCTGTCCAAGGAGGAGGTCATAACTGCCAGGGAGATATATGGTGACTGCAAGCGTGCATATCCTAGATGAATGGGGCCTAGTGACCCTCAGACAAACTGTGGGAAGAGTCAACTTTACATGATTGATGCTGTCTAAGATGATGAGTTTATGACTTTCAATTTTATCTGTCGTGCATGGTAGCGACCTTGAGGTGGTGCCACGTATATGGGACCTTCGACAGGAAGGATGAGTGATGAATTGGTGACTGCCAGTGCAATGGCTAGTGTAACTGTTCTTTTAGGGCAGTTTTTCTAGAGTGAGGAGTGTCTGCAGACTTTACATTTAGCGCAGAATATCTTGCTAAAATTCCTGCTAAGAGCAGCAGGTAAAGATTGTGAAGTTTGCTTCTGTTGATCAGGGGGAGGTTTGGCATCAGCTCCTCCCTTGGATTGGTGTTGGGATTTCAGGTGCCCTTTCCATTTGGAATAATTGCAAACAGAGTTTTTAGTATTGAGCTCATTCTTTGGTTGAGCTGGTGATGAGGTAAGACTAGGAGGTAGGATTTTCTTGCTTAGAGAGCTTATATGGGTATGATGGGTTTCCCAATCATCGACTAACTGGCAGCATTCAGTAACGGTTGTGGGGTGTTTCTCTTACATGCAGGTGGCTAGTGTGCTTGGAGCATAATAAAAGTGGTCTTACAATTGCACATGCTTAGAAAGATCCTCAAACATCTTGACACTGAGGAATTCCAACCAACGGTTAAAGTATCGTGATAGATCCAATCTGTCCTGGGTTGACCTGCTTTCTTGGGTAAGCCGCGTCAATGTTGTCTCCAATGTTCAGGTATAATCTTGTATGACTTATTGACAGCCTTTTTGACTGCTGCAAGGTCTCCTTGCTCTGCAGCTGTCAAAGCATGAATAAACCCTTGCCACCCATACGCTTGTTCAAGACCTAGGATATTGCAGTTGCATTAGTTGCAAAATTTGCGAAGACCTTCTCTATACGATCAAGCCATGCGTCAGGATCATTATCCGACCACTTCTGAATGAGCATGCCCATGCTGGTTAGAGTGGACAGGGGCATGGCTAGAGTGGGGTTATCGGCTCTATGTTGGGCAAGTGCCATGCCCTTGTCATGACGAGTCTTTCTGAGAGCTAACTCATGTTTATGCTGCTCTTCTAGTGCTGGTCTCTCTGCTTTGGCAAGAGCCCTTTTCTACTGGCCCAAAGCTAGCTCGAACTCTCGTTGCTTTGCTGCCGCTGCTTCTCTCCCCTTCCTCTCTTTCTCCACTTTTCTTCTCTCTCCTTTGGAGCTTTGGCCACCTGGATATTGACCCACATGTTCAGTGCCCAATCCCATAGAAGAGTTGATAGTCTTTGGCATATGTAGAGATGGTGCTGTGGGATTTGTCTACAGATAAGTACTAGACTGTACAGCAATTGCACTGATTGGAGTAATAATTTTGTTGTTCCATAGAACTGTTGTGGCACTAGGCCAGATGCTATGAGTAGTGATTCAGGCGGGTGCTGCAAATGCTGATGCAAAAGGT
>NC_087207.1:82801659-82806659 GCF_015104395.2 Macrobrachium nipponense
AAATAATATCCTTGACAATGCTGCAATGAAGCCCCACCCCCATCTCACTCTTTCTCTCTGGCTCACTAATTTTACTCCTTAGCATAACGTTGAGGGGTCATGATTGTGCACGATCAATAAGGTCTTAATTAACTTGATGAAAAGCCGTCTTCTCTCTCTTTGTATGATTACGTAATCCACCGATGATTTCTCTACATGTGGTTAGCATTCTACTGTCCCCTATAAGCAATACTAAGCCTATAGAAATGTTCACTCTTGTGATCAACTTCATTTTAGCCACTTCTTCCTATTGCCGAGGGCTAGACGAACTCCTCAAAAGGGGAAGACTCTTCTCCCCCAACCCCCCGGGAGGCGGAGGATGAAAAGCACATAATGGCCTCAGGGCGTCAGGAACCTGACATAAGGGACAGAGAGGTTAAACAAATAATGAAAAAGAACTTTGGTATAGGTTGGAAAAGTGCGAAGAATATTATCCGTACTTTATTAATATATATATATCACATTCGTTTGAGAAACTTTCAATGCAAAGTAATAGAGAAAATTCATTAATGCCACGGCTGGAAAAATTATCAGTTCTCCGCAACAAAGACTGACTTGAATAAATCAACGAATTTCTCTTTTTTACCTTCACTTGAGGATATTAATTTTATAATTAATTTTCGAAAGAAAAGTTGCAGCCTTTCCACTCCGTCATCTTTTTGTTGTATTTTTAATCTCGCTTTCAGGAAGCAATTACTTTCGGGTGTCAGAAGCGAGAAGTTTCTGTTGTTACGACTTCGAGGAAAAAAAAATTAAAAAATTTGCTCTTTTTTTTATTTCCTTTCGATTAACATATTCCTTGCTGACTCTCTTTTACTTATGTGCTCTTTGATTACGTTGATCTTTGGGAGATAAAACTAAATTGAAAAGAAACAAGTAAATAATGCGCCGAAGTTTTTTTTTGGCGCAATCGAGTTTTCTGTACAGTGTATAATAAAAGCCACCGAAAATAGATCTATCTTTCGGTGGTCTCGGTATAATGCTGTATGAGCCGCTGCCCATGAAGCTTTCAGCCACGGCCCGGTGTTGGCCTGTCAAATAAAGTCAAACTACTGAGTCTAGAGGGCTACAATTTGGTATATTTGATGATTGGACGGTAGATGCTCAACATACCAATCTGCCGCCCTCTAGCCTCAGTAGTTTTTTAAGATCTGAGGGTGGACAGACAGACAAAGCCATCTCAATAGTTTTCTTTTACAAAGAACTAAAAAGTGAAATAATAAAAGGTTCTAAATTTATTTAGATTAAGTTCGGTAGTAGACTCATTTACACAAGCATAAAGACAAGCAAGTACAACTTCTTCACCACTTACACAAAACAAATCCATACCCAGACACAAATTACGTTCAAACGGAATGAAACTTATGCATATAAGAACACAGTCATGTCAATGTATAAAACAAAGGTGCAGCTCACCTTAAGGAAAATTAAACATAAAATCGCAATAAAAAGAAAATATGGAATATATGAATTAGTGAGGCATATATACAAAAGTAGTATTCAGAAGATAATTATAAAGTAAAAAATAAAAATTGTAAAAATTATAATCATAGCGACACGCACTGCAGTCAAAATCGACAATAAAAAAAGATGAAAAATAATACAAAAATTTTAGCCGAGAGACTTTCAGTGGGGAACAGAGCTATGCTACTGCTAAATTAATGAGTTTGACCAATGCTGTCATGTAGAAGGTTTTAGTCACATCACTAACATTCCAGGTAGCTATCAAGGTATTTGTGCTATTTCCAACTCTTTTCATTAAGCTTTATTGATTTGTTCCCACCCATTATACCAGACTTGACTTCCTAGGTTCAAAAAATAAGTAAATAAAGAAGCACTACAAAAAGGTGGGTCATCCATCAAGCGTTGCTAAATATTTCTATAATTAACTTCAAGTCTCTGAAAAGAAAACACTTTGTAACTTGACCTGAGAGAAGAGCAGTACAAGGGGCAACAGAAAATTTTAGACAGCCTGCTTAACATCTTGGTTACAAAACTTTCAGCTAAGCTATTCCCACGATAACGTCTCCTACATATATCATCATCATTAGAATTCCACGTATATAAAAACAGTGAGGACAATGTTTGGTAGGTGACCGAGTGATGTCAATTAGGAACAGCATAAATATAAAAGAGAGAGAAAAACGAGAGAGAGAGAGAATTAGTTACAGGAAGAGTCTTGGACAGTAGCCATAACACGCGCAAAGTTTTAATCTAAGCACTGCCATAAAAATCGTCACCTGTAACATGACCTTTACACTTTCGCCGGAAACTCAACAGTTCCACCCACATGGGGAGGAATTAAGTCAATTCATCACACCTAACGGACGGCATTAGCTAATCTACAACCAGTATGAATAACCAACAGGTGTGACGAAAGCTTATCCCCGCCTATTCTAGGTGGGACATTCTCCTCTGTGGAAACTTCGAGAAGCCCTGCAGCAAAAGAGAGCACCAGTTGGAAAAGGAAGGACCGCCGTACAGTAGTGACGAAAGTAGGTCAGCTACCCAGAGATTCCCAGAGCTTAGCGGTCAAGAGAAACTTTATTTTTCGATTCATAGTCCTGACTGTTGAATTTATAATTGTTACGGTATCGTTCTAGTGTGAATGAAGGAAGAAACTTGCACTGCGTCTCACTTAAACATTCTTGAGAGACTATACCGCTGATAATAAATAAAGCAGGAAACGATAAAGGATCTATAAAATAAAAATACCAAATAAAGAAGGAAGATCAAAACAAAAAGTATTGCACAATGATTTCTTGACTTTCCCCTGCAGTCAAGTTTTCAGATAACCATCAATTAATTGTACAGTCTTGAATTTCATGAGTCCCCATGACCCTTGGTAGACAAAAATTAATGTTACAAACAAATTAACAGTATTTCGTGCATAAATTACACTTTCATGTTGAGAAAAGGATACAAAAGCCCAAAGCAACCCCTATTAAACAAAGGAATTTATTCCTCATTATTTATCCAATGGTTCCCACCAAAAATAATCAACTGTTATCAGGCAACTCAAGGAGTTGCTGACTTGGATTTTTTAGCTACAGAAATCGAGAAATTTCCAATGCCATGTTATCCTTCAATCATAGTTTCCCCTGAACTTAAACATACAACGTCGCGCTGCCATTGATATATGAAGTTGATACAAAATTCAGGATGCAGCACATCACTTGTTTATTCTTGTACGTCTTTTTTTCTTCATTCAAGCAACTAAAGTCTGATGTAATGCCAATATATCTTCTGTCTACACTTTTCAGATAGTTTTCAAGTCTAACAAGTCCAGCTGACAGAAAAATGTGTTGCTATCAACGAAGAGTCTACGACATAATGACTTACCACGCAGTCATTATTATGCAAATCTAAGTAGGTATGACATTGGTAAGACATTATATCAAATATAACTCCGATGACAATATCGGTGCACATTCAAAGTGGCCTGGCTATGAAGTCAATGTCTCTAATCGTAGGGTGATTATAAATGGTTGTTCAGGAGGCAATTTCGTTTTAGCTATTCATATGTTAAGTGGCTCAACGTATAATCTTGTCGGTTCCTTAATGCTGTAAAATGGTAAATTTTACAACAAATTCACTACGCAATTTTAAAAGTTAATCAACGTCATTGAATTAGTTAAGCATGAGTATACATAGTCATGCACAATATATGCATATGCTATAACTTGTTAAGGGCCGAGGTAGCCTATAATACAGGATTTAACATTATTATATGGAATTATCCATATCATCTGAATTCGGTGTATAACAAACCTCCTGCAAGCTCGCTATGACCACACTGAAAATGATCATAGTAACAGACAATATGTCTGGTATTCTGTGATCTGAAGTTGCCTAGAATTAAGACAAAGTGATTCATAAAGAGTCGGTGACCTCGACAAACTTCAACTAAACCCGTGTTTGGGTGGAAGTTGGCGATGTATGGCTAAAGATAGAATGGGATTTTTACTTTGCTTGTTAATTAAGAGCTGGTATGAAATAACTGATTTTATATTTTTGTAGGTAATTTCTTTGTCAATATATCCACATGATCATGAGGCCATTATATACAGCAATTTATGTAAATAAAGAAAATGCAAATAACGAAACAGGGCGTATAAATTGCTCCAGCCATTCACTACTGTTGTTGCAATATGAAGACGAATTCATGTGGGAACAGGCAAACAAAGACTTGCAATGTTACCATAACAGTCTTATGTACACAATAGAAACTAATGGGTGAAGGTAGCTGTATCGTAATTCCTGGAGGGAACTGTACATTGCAGTACTAGTATTATGAAAAATTCAGACTAAACCATGGTTATATGGATGATAGTAACTCCACATACTAATTTATTAGGCTACATGAATTTAATGTCAAATAAGCTTTAATAAAAAGTTTATTACAGCATTCCTTATTTTATCAACGCAAAAAGCAAGCATGTAGTTGACTGCAAGTTGACAGTGATCTAGCACATGTTTACTGGAGTTGTTTCAACACAGTTATAAATATTTTCGTGAAAGAAAAAATACCACTATCTTGTGAAATATTGATCCCCTGTTCTTGTTTGACCCTGTTCCTGTAAGGAAGACAGTTGATGACCCAGCACTGCCATTTCTCAGAATCATCGCATAACAATGGCGCCTTACGTGCACGCAATCGTCACTTGTTTGTCCAAGCTCTCTCCTCTACTATTATATATATATATATATATATATATATATATTATATATATATATATATATATATATATATGTATATATAAATATGTATATATATATATATAATTATATATACATATATCTATATATATTTTATATATATATATATTATGTATATATATATATACTATATATATATAATATATCGAGCTACAATGTCCTTTAATAACTAATTCGCTCTACCTCGGAATTAATATATTTTCATATATGCTTAACCGAAGGGGAATTTTTTCCTCGATAAT
>NC_087207.1:82809159-82818217 GCF_015104395.2 Macrobrachium nipponense
TTTAGTTAAGATATTTCTATATTATAATTATGTAATCCTATAGTTTAGTACTATTCTTGGTTTCTCCCTTTCTAATAACATGATAGTATTTTTTTAGTAATGATCATAGAACATGGTTTACCCCTCTATTTGTAACAAGTTTTCTTTGCCTTATTCTTTTGTTTTAAAGTTAATAGGGCAAGCTACTTTGAGAGCAAGAGCTACTTTGTGAATAATAAAAAAGGCTTGAAACATGGTTCAATTTTATATTATCTTTCCTCTTTCTGTATAAGATGCAAACGTAACTTTATCCTAGAATTTGTTCAAATTTTTCCTTTAATATCTACAGAAGATATTGTTACTGTTATTTTTTCTAGAATGATGAGTAGGTACCGTTGCTATAATGACCTACAATCTATATTTTTTCATTGCTTTTTATGTACGGAAAAAAACTATGATCTTTACATGTTATAACTAGAATCTAGATTCTCACTTACTGACAGCCAGTATACTTAAAAAGTAAATGTCTGAATACCTATGATGACCTTTTAAATTAAACTATTAAACTAATTCTGTACAAGGCAACATCGGCAGTGATTGTGCTCATACACAACACACACAACACACACACACACACACACACACACACACACACACACACACACATATATATATATATATATATATATATATATATATATATATATATGTGTGTGTGTGTGTGTGTATTACAGGGAGTGAATAGAATTTTAAGTGATGACATGATCGTATGGTTAAGACTTCATTCGAGAGAGAAAGAAAGTAAATAATGCGCAATCAATTTGCTTAGTTAGAAAACGATATAGAGTTTTAAGGAGCATTTCATGCCAACTGGTAACAAGCGAATTCAGCAGTTCCGCGAACAGCGTTTTAGAGTGTGGACCAATGCAGAGTCAGTATATGTAGGTATTGACTCTGGCCTGATGCAGTCTCGACGGAGAGAGAATAGTGACGGGAATGGTGATGGTGAAAAAGAACAATGAATCGTGTGTTCAGCAGAAATGGTGAACAGTGATTACGAAGTCAAACACTTCCGCCTGAAAAACTATAAAAAGAGGGAGAGAGAAGCGAGGTTGTGGTAATTTTTGTTTGCTTTTCTCTCGGACTGTTGAAAAGAATTATAAATTTTTCATGCTCGACTCCCAGTATGTCAAACGAACTTACTTATTCTCATGGCCAGTTTTTAGTCTATGTTAATTTTGGTATTGAACGCCAGTTAGACTCCAGAGAAGCATCTCATACATAGTTGGTGGAACACATGCAATTAAAGGGACAAGACTAAGGAAATTATAGACATCAATGGCATTATCACAGTGGAGAGTCGATTTACGTCTTGACTGGAAATAGAAACGAATAATGACATAGAGGAAGACGAGGAGGCATTAAAATCACACGAATATGATAAAACAGATAACACAACTTTGAAAAGGCAACTAGATAAGATCCCACCTAATTCAACCAAACCAATCTCTAAAAAGACAGCCAACTCACCACTCTGGCCAAAGGCGAAAAATCAGAAACAGACACCAAATCAAACATTCCACTGTCTCCTAAAGTAACAATAGTACCCCTAAGAGCTGAATCACAAAATTGAGATAAAGTGGAAAACCAAGATATAAACGAAAACTACAATGAAAGCAAAGAAATTCACCCGTCACCAATTAGGCGCCACAAGAAAAATTACGAAAAAACAAACTGACGAACACGAAGATTCGTGAGGTTGTAGTAAATGCTTCATGGCAATGTGCCACAAAAATAAAACTATAACTTAAGAAAGCCAAACCAGCACTATGTGAAGATTTCATGAGATACAGAAAAAAAAACGTCACAGGAAAATAATTTAGGAACAGCGATATATTTTTATTTGTTTAATGAATAATTTGCGACAAAGTATAAATAAATTACACAGAATTACAATTTTCGGCAATAACAGTGAAAATAGAAATCAGTAAGTTTTATATTAATAACTCACACAACCACCCTAATCAAACGTATGATTTAAACATATAACACAAAATAATAGAATTTAAGAATCCCATATTAATTGTAGGTGATTTCAGTGCACATAATCCAGTATGGGACTATAACAATATTACACCAGATAAAGATGGAGAAAAAATTGAAAACTTAATGAACACTAACACTCTCTGTTCTCTGAATGACAACGAGGTAAATACATGCTGTTCCAAAAGCCATGGAACATTTTCCTCAATAGATGTCACTCTTTGTTCAACAAATATAGTTGACAAAGTAGATTGGAATACATGTGATGACTCCTACTGAAGTGATCATTTTACCATAATAATATTCTTATTAAACAATAGACCAAAATCATACTCTCCACATTATAACATACAAAAATTAGATTTAGAAATATTTAACGTGCATACCTGAGATATTCCACCACATGTTACTTGAAAAATCATAATGAGACAAGTGAATTCTTAGTATCCTTCATTAAAAAGGCAGTAACCAAAGCTATACCTCATTCAAAACCTCATAATAAAAAACATAAAGTCCCCTGGTGGTCTGATGGTCTATCTGAATTAGTAAGAGAATAACATTCTCTAGCAAGAGCGTTAGGTACTCTATAGTCTAAACAGGAGATTCAATAAAATAGATCAAAACCTTTCTTAGAAGAAAACGTATTGAAAATAAGTATATTATTTAAATAGATGCAGTAAAACTTTTATATTAAAAATGTCAGCCAAATTTTGAAAAGAAGTCATAAAAAGTAAAATAAAATCAGAAATAACAAGCGAAACATCAATTCAAAAAGTATGGGAAAAATTCCGAAAACTAAATTGAACAAGTATTAGACCTCCCAGACAAGGTATAATGACAAAAAAGTTTTAGATTCCTTCGAAATTAGTAACATACTTAGGGGAATGTTTTGCCAAAATATGCAATTACCAAACTTTGGACAAACGTTTAAAAAGACAAAGAACAAATCAGAATCTATAATACTTGATTTTGAGACAAAGGAAGATAATATGTACTATATAAGAAATTCACTATGGAAGAGTTGGAATATACTCTCTTGAATAGTAATAAATATTTTCCTGTAGATGATGATATTTGCTTTGAAGTGATTTGCCACCTCGCGCCTTTGGCAAAATCATACTTACTAAAATTTAACAATCAATTATGGCTCCGAAACTTGTTTCCGGGTGGCATTCAAAAGGCATGCGACACTACATAGAGGTATGCAATATTAAAATAATTACATAATAATAACATGCGCGGCCATCTTCCTAAGTTTATTAAAACGTATATAACTGGTCGCACTTTTCAGGTGAGCATAGATAATGTATTTTCAAAAACATTCCAATTGGAAAATGGACTCCCACAAGGAAGTGTCCTTAGTGGTACTCTTGTTTTCCTTAGCAATTAATGATAAAAGTAACGTGCTACTGGCTGGAATTAGAAGTAACCTGTGTACGGATAATTTTCTTATATATTATACAGCATCACGCATAAAGCACAGAACGAATGATTAATAAAACCATAATAAAAATAGTTGAATGGACCTCGTCTGTAGGCTTTAGATTTTCTATAGAAAAAACTGAAGCTGTCATGTTTTAAAAAATAAATATTAAAAAGGGTGAAGAAATAGAGTTAAGAATCAGAAACCATAATATACCAATTAGCCAAACTGCTAAATTTTAGGATTGATATTTGACGCACACCTGAATTGGGAAAACCATATAACTTACATAATATCAAAATGCAAAAGAGCTTTAAATCTAATGAAAAACAAACTATCACACACAAATTGGGTAACAGATAGACATATACTCTTTTATTATACTATATGAAGCAACAGTGTTATCAGTCATTGATTATGGAAGGGAATTATATGGCTAAGCGTCAGAAGCAGAACTGAAAGTATTATATCCAATTCACAATGCAGTACTAAGGGATTCAGAGCCAATGGAACACTGTTTTTCGGCAACACCTTTTTTCCAAGTATCGGATAAAGGCGAAAGTTGGCAAGTGTATATTTTATAACCCTACATAATTTTTGCAATTATTATTTTGTACCTAAGTTCAATAGTTCTGGTACTTACCATAGTAAAAGTGAGTTGCCTATACCAGTCCCATCAAAATAGCAAGTAAGAGTTTTGAACGCACACTGAAGAAACGTTGACATTATGGGGAAAACGTCTCTTCACTGTGGACCTGCCCACTTGCACGACGAAGAGGATTTGTAATCGTCCACTTAATTGCATGATTGCATTAAGATTCTCAACAATTCTATTATTATTATTATTATTATTATTTTATAGAGGTTTCATCGTAACTTCCACAGCAGCTGTTGGGACTAAGTTGGTGTTCTTCCATTTTCTTGACATTCGTATTGTTTCTCTTTGATAAATAATTCAAGTAATGTATCCAGTCTGTAGCTCATTTGTTAGATATACATCTATTCAGGGCGGAATACAAAAAAGACAATCCAGTTGGTTTTACCTCAGGTTTCGGCACTATAGCCTTCTATTTGCTGCAGCAAGAGATGAGTGTAGCCAAATAACTGTTACCCACCATAGAGATAATTATCTATTCACTGGTTTTCTCGCTCTTGCCACTCGTCTTGCTTGTATACAAAATTGCAATCTTGCAACCACAGGGACAATTCCGTGTCCTGCTGGCCATTCTCGAATTTGTTGAAGCCTGCTATGAGCTCCAGAGGCCATGAAATACTATTTTTCGTAAACAACTTTTAAACTGACGTTGGATTTCCATACTGAGAGTTTCTAACATTGTCCTAATTTACGGTAGTACACTGAATTGATAGATGTGCTTATAATTAAGCCATTTGTCCTCAGAAAATAAATCAAATTCTTGCCTTACTCAGACCGTTTCGAATAAATGGTGCTTTATGACATTTCTGTGACGCAGGGTCACCCCCCCTCACCTACACATACTTTAAAACTGCGCTTACCAATCCAACCATCGGCCAAAGTGGTGACGTGTATGACTGATGTCAGTATAGATATCCCCCACTATACCTTATCAAATGGCTGTTTGACTTATGGTTAAATGTCATTTTGCTTACCCTGGAGAATACGAAGTTTTTTAAAGCCCTTTTATGTATTATATGATGATGTATAGATTTTTTAAACAATTATGTTTTAACCCCATTTTCTTAAGTAAAAAAGTTAATAAAACACATATGGTGATGCACAGTACTTCCGAAAATTAGAACGGAGTTTGAAAAACTCAATGCTAGTGGCATGGAAATCCACATGTCAGTTTAAAAGTTGTTTACGAAAAACGCTATGCCCTGAGTAGGCTGTGTAAGTACAGGGTGTCCATAAAGTCATTCCCTGATGAATAAAATTAATAACTTTAAAATTACTGTGGATATGACTGTACAACTTTCACATTCCGTTACGATTTACTAGTTTCTTTTGTTTGCCTACAAATTCCACTGTGATCACAGTATCCGCCAGGTAAGTCAAGAACAGCGGAGATGGTGTCATTGCAGGAGAAAGCCCAGAGTGTGTTATGGTACCACGTAAGAAAATCACATGTTGCAGTTCTACGCAAGTTCAGAAATGAGTATCGACGAGATCTACCAGATGTTAAAAGCATTAAAGACTGGTATAAAAAATTCTCAGAGACTGGAAGTGTTGAAGACCCTAAGAGAAGGGGGTGTTCATTACTTTCTGGATTCAACCTTCCCTAACCGCTGGATGGGATAGATGGCCCAACAGAATGGCCACCACGTTCACCGACATTTCCCTCTTGATTTTTTCTTATGGGGTTATATCAAGGATAAAGTGTACAGCACACCAGTACTTAATGTTGAGACTTAAAAGCAAGGATAACAGCAGCTCTAGCAATGGTAACTATGGAGATGTTGGAAAATACCTGGCGTGAGATAGAATTTCACTTAAACATACTCCGGGCAACAAAGGGGCCACATGTTGAAATTTAATAGTAATGTGAGAAAAAACTTTAGTCATTGTTGTTGAAATTGAAGAAAACCTTATACCTCTCCTAACATGGTTTACATGGTTTGTGTGTTATTACAATAAAGGTGTGAAATCCGGGAAAGACTTTATGGACGCCCTGTATATCCATTCACCTGTGTTCTGTTAGTGACTTACTACCTAACTCATGACGACATGTTATGTTTAATGCTAAGGTCACACATTCAAGTATCAGTGCACGCACGCCCACGCATGAGCTTGGCTATTTGCTTGGCTTCCAATATTCAGATGAAATAACTTATCCTATTTAAAATCTTTTATTTTTTTACAGTTAGAATGTTATTCCCATGTTTGGTTATTCCCAGTTTCCCTGGGTCATTATTTTCTTGGCAAAAGGGCTGAGAATGGTGGTTTATAATAATAATAATAATAATAATAATAATAATAATAATAATAACATCTCTCCCATATGTAGGAAGTGCAATACGAAAAGTGAAACCATAAACCACGTTGCAAGTGAATGCCCGGCACTTGCGCAGAACCAGTACAAAAAGAGGCATGATTCAGTAGCAAAAGCCCTCCACTGGAGCCTGTGCAAGAAACATCAGCTACCTTGCAGTAATAAGTGGTACGAGCACCAACCTGAAGGAGTGATAGAAAACGATCACGCAAAGATCCTCTGGGACTATGGTATCAGAACGGATAGGGTGATACGTGCAAACAGACCAGACGTGACGTTGATTGACAAGGTCAAGAAGAAAGTATCACTCATTGATGTCGCAATACCATGGGACACCAGAGTTGAAGAGAAAGAGAGGGAAAAATTGGATAAGTATCAAGATCTGAAAATAGAAATAAGAAGGATATGGGATATGCCAGTGGAAATCGTACCCATAATCATAGGAGCACTAGGCACGATCCCAAGATCCCTGAAAAGGAATCTAGAAAAACTAGAGGCTGAAGTAGCTCCGGGCCTCATGCAGAAGAGTGTGATCCTAGAAACGGCACACATAGTAAGAAGAGTGATGGACTCCTAAGGAGGCAGGATGCAACCCGGAACCCCACACTATAAATACCACCCAGTCGAATTGGAGGACTGTGATAGAGCAAAAAAAAAAAAAAAAAAAAAAAATACTAATAATAATAATCCTTATTTCAGCTCAGGGCTATATACATGGAATATACAAAATACAGACAGTAACATACACAATCTAGACACATGAGACATGACAAAAAATGAATAATTGGCACTTATCCACAAACTAGCTGAGGTAGCATAAAAGATAGCAATCATAATACTGGTAATAACAGTAATAATATTGGTGAGAAAAAAAAGATGCATTGAGAGTTATAACAGTGCACAGATTATATAACTTAAATTTCAACTAGAGAACTAAGGTGTTTACAATAGTCAGGTCCAGAGGGCTAAATACGAAAATTGAATGTAAAAAAAATTTTAACTTGATAGTAATCACAGTAATAATGAAAAATTAAAATATCAGCAATAAATATAATATTGAAAAAATCAATAGATGACATCATGCCAATACAGAGATTAAGTCCTTTAGGGGACAAAGGCCTCATTTTCCCATCTTTCCCACAATTTAGATCTTCTTACTTCACTCCTTAGGATGCTTTGTATGAGCGAGTTGCTGCTGTTTCTCACTCGGGTTACCAGACTGGACATTGTTCGCCTAACAATGATTTTTAAATTGTCCAGGTGGTTTTCTATGAACATCTGTGTGGCGGAGTGGTAGCGGGGAGTGTTTGTGAGGCGTCTCAGAATGTCATTGTGCACAACAGTGATGCGTCTCATGGTCTCTCTGGTATAGTTTGTCCAGAGGGAACACACATACATACTGTAGCAGTACGGGCGGAAGAGCAGCAGTTTCACGTCTGATAAAATATACTTTATCAGTAAAGAACAAAATGATCAACTGAATAAGTCAAATTCTGAAACAGCTTCTAAATACAACCCAATGAAACCCAAATAATGCACCAATATAGAAGGGTATAATTTAGAATAGGAAACAAAATAACCTGGGGATCGGACCAAAACCCGTCCGTCCCCATCTCTCCAATAACTAGACATCAGTCCACAAATTAAGGAGTCATCTTGTATAAAACGGTCTCTTCATTTCGTAATACACAACAGGGGCTTACCAGAAGTGGCAATAGTTCGGCTCACAAAGGCCGACTGAGTTCCTGACAAAAAGAAACACGGTCCTTATTAACATACATCATTGCTGAAATAGTTATACATTTTATAAATGAGTCCCCACAAATAAAATGGTAATAAATCTCGTGGATCAAACATGAGAGAAAGAGGTTCACTGCCACTGCACGACATCTCAAACAGTTCGAAGTACTAAAAAGAAAGTTATTAGTGAAAATTTTCAACGACTCTGTATGTCCATTTCGCACACTCCCCGCGGCTGCATCTTTGACCCTAAAATTGCAGTGCCTTAAAATTCCATCGATAACTCTCACCAAGGATTTTAAAAGAATGTAAACATGTACAAACTTTCCCCATAAGACACACCCCTTGAGATGACGTCACTGGCACATAACGAGTTCATTGCACAGGATGAGTTTGTGACGTCACTCATGTACGTGCAGCTAATAGTCCCAACCAGGAAATCTGACTGAAAATAGATGAGATGTGTACTTGCTTTCGCCTCTCTCGGCCTATGGTCGCAGACTGAGACAGCAGTTTTCAGCGTCCGCTACCCAACAAGTGATGATTTCCAAATTATGAAATCTCACTCTGTCTCCGTGAGAGCCAATGATGCCAATTACAAAAATGTTCCGACACACTCGCCTTTTCGATCTCCTGAACTGACATTTGACCACCCTCTTCACAGTGCAGCAATACAGTCTATGCATATGCATTATATGCTAAATATAATGCATATGTAACATATATATAGACACATACTCACAGGGCTCCACTAATTGTACGTCTACCTTCTTTCACATGTTGAACAGTTTACCTTTGTTTCTGATGAACTGTCCCTTCTAGTGAAACATAAAATACGTCTGAAATGGCAGTGGTTTTATTCTTCTTCTTTTTAACAACTCTAGAATTATGGATATTTCTCCTC
>NC_087207.1:82818717-82833717 GCF_015104395.2 Macrobrachium nipponense
GAGGAGAAATATCCAATTCTAGAGTTGTTAAAAAGAAGAAGAATAAAACCACTGTCATTTCAGACGTATTTTATGTTTCACTAGAAGGGACAGTTCATAAGAAACAAAGGTAAACTGTTCAACATGTGAAAGAAGGTAGACGTACAATTAGTGGAGCCCTGTGAGTATGTGTCTATATATATGTTACATATGCATTATATTTAGCATATAATGCATATGCATAGACTGTATTGCTGCACTGTGAAGAGGGTGGTAAAATGTCAGTTCAGGAGATCGAAAAGGCGAGTGTGTCGGAACATTTTTGTAATTGGCATCATTGGCTCTCACGGAGACAGAGTGAGATTTCATAATTTGGAAATCATCACTTGTTGGATAGCGGACGCTGAAAACTGCTGTCTCAGTCCGCGACCATGGGCAGAGAGGTCGCGTGTGTTTGTTCACTGGCGGAAGTAAGTACACTTTTGATCTATTTTTAGTCAGATTTCCTGGTTGGGACTATTAGCTGCACGTACATGAGTGACGTCACAAACTCATCCTGTGCAATGAACTCGTTATGTGCCAGTGACGTCATCTCAAGGGGTGTGTCTTATGGGGAAAGTTTGTACGTGTTTACATTCTCTTAAAATCCTTGGTGAGAGATATCGATGGAATTTTCAGGCACTGCAATTTTAGGGTCAATCCCGGAAAGTTGGAGAGATGCAGCCGCGGGGAGTATGCGAAATGGACATAGAGATGAGAGTCGCTGAAATTTTTTCACTAATAACTTCCTGTTTAGTACTTCGAACTGTTTGAGATATCGTGCCATTTTATTTTTGGGACTCATTTACAAAATGTATAACTATTTCAGCCAGCAATGGTGTAAGTTAATAAGGGCCGTGTTTCTTTTTGACAGGAACTCAGTCGGCCTTTGTGAGCCGAACTATTACCAGTTCTGATAAGCCCCTGTTGTGTATTACAGAATGAAGAGACCGTTTTATACAATATGACTTTTTAAATTATGAAGCGAACATTTCTGGGTTCGATGACTGATGTCTAGTTATTGGAGAGATAGAGATGGACGGATTTTTGGTCAGATCCCCAGGTTATTTTGTTTCCTATTTTAAATTATATCCTTCTATTTTGTTGCATTATTTGGGTTTCATTGGGTTGTATTTAGAAGCTGTTTCAGAATTTGACTTATTCAGTTGATCATTTTGTTCTTTACTGATAAAGTATGTTTTGGTATTATGGATCTGATTTAACGACCTTAGGTAATTATGGTTTGTGAGTTGCGTTGAGGTAAAGAGAGAGGTCAGTATAGAGACAGACAGAACGAGAGTAGTGCCCCGCTCCAGTTAACGTGGTAGATTTTAATTTATAAGGATTTGCCAACCTTATTACATACACACATACACACACAAACACACACACACATATATATATATATATATATATATATATATATATATATATATATATGTATATATATATATATATATATATATATATATATATATATATATATATATATGTATAGCGTGACTATTGATTTTTTGTAAAATGAACATCCACATTCTACTGAAGTGCCTTTAATGACTCAGTTTTCGCAGCGACAGGTCATATATGTTTATCATTATGTTAAAAAAATTTTATCACATCTTATTCTTGTTATTTTGTCACCTTGTATTCCTTTGTTTAGGTTTAGGTTGCTGAATGATTAAAGAAAATTAGTAAAGGTGAATACCACTTCGCTCTGCTTAACTGGTTAATTATTCCCAAATTATACAAGAGCAGGTAAAGAGGATGAGTGAAAAAAAAAAATGATAAATAAAAAAAAAATCGGGTCGGAAGACCAACTTTAATTGGACTTTTTGTTTTCAGGTTACTATTCTGAGGATGAGGATGAAAAAAAAAAAAAAAAAAAAAAAAAAAAGAAAAAAAAAAAAAAAAAAGACCATCTTACTGAAGTTAGTGAAGGTAATTTCACTTTCTGGGAAAAATTGATCTTATTTTCTATTCTAACTGTAAAGAATTCTTTTACTTCCTTTTATAACTTGAAAGAGAATTGAATTGTAAGAAAGTTTTAAGGAAAGTATTAAACTGTCAAAGATCTAAATACATATTGGGACGGCTTTTCACATGGGACTGACACACATCTTGCAAACTTACTTACCATATATCAGAACAACATTAGGTCCTTAATTTTTTGGTACAGACAAAAATCGCGGAACTAAATGCCCTGCATTGTTTAATGTATGCATTCTATCATTACCGTATATTTAAAAAAAAAAAAAAAAAAAATTTAGAGAGATGAGAGAGAGAAGAATACGTGAGTGAATATGAAGTTACAAAAATGACAATTTATGTAAATAGATAGTTTCTTATTCACTTGAGCATCTCATATATATATATATATATATATATATATATATATATATATATATATATATATATATATATATATATATATATTTTATATATATATATAATGTATATGTATATGTATATGTATATTGTATATGTATATGTATATATATATATATATATATATATATATATATATAAATATGATATATATATATATATATATATATGTATATATATATATAATATATATATATATATATATGTATATATATATATATACAATATATATATATATATATATATATATTTATTTATATATATATATATATAATAGCGTTCCAAGGTATGGCGGTTTACTAGTAACGCGAAAAACAGAAGACTTGTAGGGGGAAGTACATCTCAGGTGGTCTTTAAAATACATTTATTGCAACGTTTCAAAATACAAAGGTTTCATTTTCAAGCTGTAAAGACATAAAACAATAAAATTAACATTAAAAGCGCTAAATTACAAATAAAAGACATGATACATTATAAAAGACAAGATAAAAAAATAAAAACTAGTTAGCAGAACCAACCATCAAGAGAGAAAGGAGGGACAGAAGTCAGAAGGAACAAACCAGAAATCACCGGCAACAGCTCACGTTAGGTAAAGAGTTGTCGAGGAAGACTGCGTGTTCAATTGAGGAACAAGCTGTTTAATAAACAAGGACTCCAGAATTGTCAGTAGTTTGCCATTCGGTGCCCGTCCCAATATTTCAAAATCTTTGTATTGTATATTCTGCTTGCATTTATTGGCGTGTTGTCTGATATTAGAAAATTCAGGATTAGCAAGTTTGTTACCAGTTCTATAGCTAACGCCTTTATTGCAGTCAATTCTGACCCTCACTAACCTCTGTGTGGATCCCACGTAGGTCCCCAGATTACATCTAGGGCAATTAAACTTGTACACAACACATGAGGTCATCAAAGGGTCAAGTTTATCCTTGAATTTAAACAAACTACCTAAACTGAGTGGGTTTGTTGGGATGATATTAAAATAGCTGGTATATAATCAAATATGAGTTTTCTTAGTGCATCGTAGAAATTTTTGTCATGTATTAAAGGTACATTTGCATAAAATGGAAGCTTAGGCACAGTAGGTAAGGAGACTTTTGTTTGTTTGTATGGTGCTTTTACGTTGCATGGAACCAGTGGTTATTCAGCAACGGGACCAACGGCTTTACGTGACTTCCGAACCACGTCGAGAGTGAACTTCTATCACCAGAAATACACATCTCTCACTCCTCAATGGAATGGTCGAGAATCAAACCCGCGACCACCAAGGTGGGACGCTAATACCATACCAACCACGCCGCTGAGGCGCTAAGGAGACTTTTGGGATAAAAACGTTATTAAGAAGTTTACAAACATACCTGTGGAAAAGTGTAGTGGGAAAAATATTGTTGGTAAAATATTGACGTAAAAAGTTTATTTCTTCGTGAAAAGATTCCCAACTAGATGTCAATGAGAAGGCACGATGAAGTAATGTGGACAAAGAATTTAATTTAAAACCATAAAAACAGTGACTATAAAAATTTGAACCTAATCCTGTAAAAGTTCTCTTCCTGTAAACTGAAGTATTAAAATGATCATATTGTCGTAAGACTAAAACATCTAAGAATGGTAGTTTTATTATCACTTTCGCATTCCATAGTAAATTTTATATTTGGGTGTGCGCTATTAATGAAATGAAGAAACCTTTCAGCGTCGTACTTGGATTTAAAAAGCGCGAAGGTATCGTCAACGTACCTATTGTAGAATAGCGGATGGTAACTCAAAGGACAGGTGTCTAAAAAATGCTCCTCCAGGGAGCACATAAAAATGCCTGCAATATATTTCTGATTCTTAACTCTATTTCTTCACCCTTTTTCATTTGTATTTTTTAAAACATGACAGCTTGAGTTTTTTCTATAGAAAACTAAAGCCTACAGACGAGGTCCATTCAACTATTTTTATTATGGTTTTATCAATCATTCGTTCTGTGCTTTATGCGTGATGCTGTATAATATATAAGAAAATTATCCGTACACAGGTTACTTCTAATTCCAGCCAGTAGCATGTTGCTTTTATCATTAATTGCTAAGGTAAACAGAGTACCACTAAGGACACTTCCTTTAGAGACTCCATTTTGAAAATACATTATCTATGCTCACCCGAAAAGTGCAATCAGTCATATACGTTTTAATAAACTTAGGAAGATGGCCGCGAATGTTATTATTATGTAATTATTTTAATATTGCATATTTCTATGTAGTGTCGCATGCCTTTTGAATGCCACCCGGAAACAAGTTTCAGAGCCATAATTGATTGTTAAATTTTAGTAAGTATGATTTTGCCAAAGGCGCGAGGTGGCAAATCATTTCAAAGCAAATATCATCATCTACAGGAAAATATTCATTACTATTCAAGAGAGTATATTCCAATTCTTTCTCACTGAATTTCTTATATAGTACATATCTTCCTTTGTCTCAAAATCAAGTATTATAGATTCTGCTTTATTCTTCATTTTTTTTACCGTTTGTCCAAAGTTTGGTAATTGCATATTTTGGCAAAACATTCCCCTAAGTATGTTACTAATTTCGAAGGAATCTAAAACTTTTTTGCCATTATACCTTGTCTGGGAGGTCGAGCACTTGTTCAATTTAGTTTTCGGAATTTTTCCCATACTTTTTGAATTGATGTTCCGCTTGTTATTTCTGATTTTATTTTACCTTTTATGACTTCTTTTCAAAATTTGGCTGATACTTTATGATATAAAGTTTAATGCATCTATTTCTAATAATATACTTATTTTCAATACTTTTGTTTTCTAGGAATGGTTTTAATCTGTTTTATTGAATCTCCTGTTTAGACTGTAGAGTACCTAACGCTCTTGCTAGAGAGTGTTTTTCTCTTACTAATTCAGATAGACCAGCAGACCACCAGGGGACTTTATGTTTTTTATTATGAGGTTTTGAATGAGGTATAGCTTTGGTTACTGCCTTTTTAATGAAGAATACTAAGAATTCATTTGTCTCATTATGATTTTTCAAGTAACATGCGGCGGAATATCTCAGGTATGCACGTTAAATATTTCTAAATCTACTTTTTGTATGTTATAATGTGGAGAGTATAATTTTGGTCTATTATTTAATAAGAATATTATTATGGTAAAATGATCACTTCAGTAGGAGTCATCACATGTATTCCAATCTACTTTGTCAACTATATTTCTTGAACAAAGAGTGCCATCTATTGAAGAAAATGTTCCATGGCTTTTGGAACAGCATGTATTTACCTCATTGTCATTCAGAGAACAGAAAGTATTAGTGTTCATTATGTTTTCTATTTTTTCTCCATCTTTATCTGGTGTAATATTGTTATAGTCCCATATTGGATTATGTGCACTGAAATCACCTACAATTAGTATGGGATTCTTAAATTCTATTATTTTGTGTTATATGTTTAAATCATACGTTTGATTAGGGTGGTTGTGAGAGTTATTAATATAAAACTTACTGATTTCTATTTTCACTGCTATTGCCGAAATTTGTAATTCTGTGTAATTTATTTATGCTTTGTCGCAAATTATTCATCAAACAAATAAACATATATTGCTGTTCCTAAATTATTTTCCGGTGAAGTTGTTTTTTTTTTTTTTTCTTATTTCTATATCTCATGAAATCTTCACATAGTGCTGGTTTGGCTTTCTTAGGTTATAGTTTTATTTTTGTGGCACATTGCCATAAAGCATTTACTACACTTTCGAATCTTCGTGTTCATCAGTTTTTGTTTTTTTTCGTAATTTTTTCTTGTGGCGCCTAATTGGTGGACGGGTGAATTTATTTGCTTTCATTGTAGTTTTCGTTTATATCTTGGTTTTCCACTTTATCTCAATTTTGTGATTCAGCTCTTAGGGGTACTATTGTTAATTTAGGAGACAGTGGAATGTTTGATTTGGTGTCTGTTTCTGATTTTTCGCCTTTGGCCAGAGTGGTGAGTTAGTTGTCTTTTTAGAGATTGGTTTGGTTGAATTAGGTGGATCTTATCTAGTTGCCTCTTCCGAGTTGTGTTATCTGTTTTATCACATTCGTGTGATTTTAATTCTTCCTCGTCTTCCTCTATGTCATTATTCGTTTCTATTTCCGGTCAAGACGTAAATCGACTCTCCACTGTGATAATGCCATTGATGTCTATAACTTCCTTAGTCTTGTCCCTTTAATTGCATGTGTTCCACCAACTGTGTATGAGCTGCTTCTCTGGAGTCTAACTGGCGTTCAATACCAAAATTAACTAAGACTAAAAACTGGCCATGAGAATAAGTAAGTTCGTTTGACATACTGGGAGTCGAGCATGAAAAATTTCTAATTCTTTTCAACACTCCGAGAGAAAAGCAAACAAAAATGACCGCTACTGCCTCGCTTCTCTCTCCCTCTTTTTATAGTTTTTCAGGCGGAAGTGTTTGACTTCGTTATCACTGTTCACCATTTCTGCTGAGCACGCGGTCCATTATTCTTTTTTCACCATCACCATTCCCGTCACTATTCTCTCTCCGTCGAGACTGACCTTACAGACCTTACCTTACAGTTCGTTCGGGTTGCCCCAGGTCCCTCAGTGTGAGGCGCCTCTAATGTCTACCAGAGAGTTGCTAGTACATCTTCCGGTATATTTTGCATCTTCCAATCTTGGATGGTCTGGGATGCAGTTTAGATATTTGTCGAGCTTATTCTTAAACACATCTACGCTCACTCCTGATATATTCCTCAGATGAGCTGGCAACGCATTGAATAGACGCTGCATTATCGATGCTGGTGCGTAGTGGATTAATGTCCTGTGTGCTTTCCTTATTTTTTCCTGGTATAGTTTTGGGCACTATTAATCTACCTCTGCTTGCTCTTTCTGATATTTTTAGTTCCATGATATTTTCTGTTATTCCTTCTATCTGTTTCCATGCCTGAAGTTATCATGTAGCGTTCTCTTCTCCTTTCTAGACTATATAATTTTAAGATTGTAGTCTTTCCCAGTAGTCTAGGTCCTTAACTTCTTCTATTCTAGCTGTAAAGGACCTTTGTACACTCTCTATTTGTGCAATATCCTTTTGATAGTGTGGGTACCAATATCATATTGCAATATTCAAGTGGACTACGAAAACATATGTTTTATAAAGCATAATCATGTGTTCAGCTTCTTGTTTTGAAGTGCCGTAACAACATTCCCATTTTTGCTTACATTTGCCAACAGAATTGCTATTTGATCATTGCATAACATGTTCCTATTCATCATCACACCAAGGTCTTTAACTGCTTCCTTATTTGGTGATTGTCTCATTATTAGGTCCCCTATATGCATATAGCTTTCCTTCTCTGTCTCCATAATTTTATTGATTCAAATTTATCAGAGTTAAATACCATCCTATTTACCCTCTGCCCAATCATATACTTTGTTAAGGTCTCTTTGTAGAGCGTTCCTATCTTCATCACAAGTAATTTCTCTACTTTATTCTTGTGTCATCAGCGAAACTACTCACTACCGAATCCTTAACATTACTGTCTATGTCTTCATCATAATAACAAACAATACTGCAGCTAGCACCGTACCTTGTGGCACACCGGATATTACCTTGGTTTCATCCGATTTCTCATCGTTTGCAATAACTATCTGTTTTTCTGTTTGTGTAAAAATTCTTTTAAATCATTCTTCCTACTTTCCTACGTATTGTGTTTTCTAATTTTCTTTGCTAATCTATTATGGTCTACTTTGTCAAAAGCTTTTGCAAAGTCTAGATAAACCACATCTGTTTCATTTCCGCTTTTCATATTTTTGAATATGTTCTCACGGTGGACTAACAGTTTGGGTTTGTGTACTTTTTCCGGGTACGAAACCGTGTTGTCCTATATTAAACAAATTATTTTTTTATTAAATGTTTCATAATATTTTTCTTCATTACCCTTTCATACACTTTCATAATGTGATGTTAGCTCACAGGCCTATAATTACTTGCCTCTAGTCTTGATCCACTTTTGAAAGTAGGGGTGATATATGCTAATTTGTGCTCATCATAAATCTTGCCTGTATCTACACTTTGTCTTAATAATATTGCAAGTGGCTTTGCGATAGAATGAACTACTTTCAATTTAACAAATAGCAGGGTGACTCCATCCGGCCATTGCAAGCAGCTCCATTTTTAATTTCATTAATTGCCTGCACAATATCAGCTTCATTAATTTCTATGTCAGCTAAATATTCACTATTTTCTTCCCTTACTTCTATATCATTATCTTCATTCTCTTCTTCTGGGGTGAATTCTCTCTTATATCGTTTCTGCCAGTATGTTGCAAATTTTTCCTTTTTTCATTCGTTAATCTCCCTTCATTCTCAGAGGCCTATTTCTATTCTTCTTTTATTCATCTTCTTCGCATATGAGTATAATATTTGGGGTTTTTGCTTGATATTTAATAGGGCTTTTTTCTTCCAAGTCCCGTTTTTCATTTTCTTTTGATTGTATAATCTTTTGTTCTGCATTTTCTATCTTACTTTTTAGTTCTATAACTTCCATGCATTTTTTTCTTTTGCAAGACCTTTTTTCCACTTTCTGATTTTCTGGAACAAGATCCTTCTGTCTCTTGGTATGCATGAATGATGTTTACTTTTCTTCTTCGTATATATTTTTCCACTATTTTCTCCAATATTTTATAATAATATCTCCGTATTTACCCTTATGTCATCACTTACGAAAATGTTATCCCAATCTTTGTTTAATTCTTCATTAATTTCTGACCATTTTATATTTTTTACTGTAGAAGTTGTATTTTTCCATATCCTTCCCACTTTTTCATTTCTTGCTTATCTCTGTTTTCACTTGCTTTGGAATGAACTATTAATTCTATGACATTATGGTCTGAAATACTCGCATTATAAACTATTATTTCTTTAACATCATTCTCGTTCACAAATACTAGGTCTAAAGTATTTTCCTTTCTTGTTGGCAGGTGATTTATTTGTTGAATGTTGTATTCTAGTAGCATATCTAATAGCTTTTCAAATTGCCTCTTTATCTCTGCACTACTATTACTCTCTTTTTTATATGTATAAGTACAACCACAATCTCCTATTCGTTCTTTCCATTCTACGAAAGGAAAGTTGAAGTCACCAGATAGGAGAATAGTCCAGTCCTTGTTGATTTCTACATATATCATCAATTTTTCAATTATTAAGTCAAACTCTTAGTATTAGGAGGTCTATATATTACTATGTTCATCAATTTTTCAGATTCAAATTCTACGCTATTAGTTCACATTCTGAGTTACTATATTTCTCATATATTTTTCCTTGTTTTTTGTCTTTCCCATATATTGCGGTTCCCCCTTGATTCCTATTTTTTCTATCTGATCTATAAGTTGGAACCCTTTTATTTGATCATCATTCCCAGTCTCTTGGGAATACCAGGTTTCACTTATATTCATTATATCTATTTTCTTTTCATTTTGGGTTAGTTCTTCTAGGTACTCTATTTTTCTTTTTGAGTTACTCGTAACTAAAACCCTGCGCATTCATCACTATGATGGTTTGCGTGTTTTTCTCATTCATTTAATAATGGTAGTAATAACGGATTTTCCCATGTCTCTTTCCTGTTCTGGTATGTTTGTTCTTTTTTTCATTTCCAGAAATTCTGACATTAAAAAATCCAACTTTCCATAATATTTGATCTTCCTTCATCATAATTATTCATTTTGTGTCTGAATCTGCAATTTTCTCCGTTTCTGCATATCCTCTTGCATAATAAATACAGTTATTATCTCTTGAGTAGAATTTCGGAGCTGATGCTTTGAAATTTTTTTGCTGCACCTCTGCATATCTCATTGGTGGTTTGCTTTCTCTTTTACCTGATATTCTTGATTTCTCTCTTTATTTGTTTCTTTCTTATTTTTGGATTTTATTACTGGTTGGTTATTTATTTGATTATGATTCATGGCTACAGGGTGCATATATTTGCATTTTTTTGTCGAACTTTACATCCTTTTCCTTCTTTTAGGTTTTTACATATTTTTGGATGCAGATCTCTGCAATCATCCCCATATCCATCTAAGTATGCACATTTACCATATATTTCATAGTTTTGACATATCTTAGGATGTTTGTAGTAACATCTTTCTCCAAATCTGCAATTCCCTCTTTTCAAAAGGTTGCAGATTTTGTCTTTCTTGTCTATTTTTTTCCTCTTTCCCGTCATTGTGTAAGATCTGGGTAGAGCCTCTTCGGGATTTGCTTTTCTGTTGGTCATATCGTAATTTATTTCTTCGTAGGTATGCATCAGGCCAGAGTCAATACCTACATATACTGACTCTTCATTGGCCCGCCACTTTAAACCGCTGAGTCGGCTTGTTGTTCACTTGCAACGGAAACTGTGTTTGCGGAACTGCTGAGTTCGCTTGTTACCAGTTGGCATGGAATGGTCGTTAAAACTCTATATCGTTTTCTTACTGAGCAAATTGATTGCGCATTATTTACTTTCTTTCTCTCTCGAATGGAGTCTTAACCATATGATCATGTCATCACTTAAAATTCTATTCACTCCTGTAATACACACACACACACACACACACACACACACACACACATATATATATATATATATATATATATATATATATATATATATATATATATATATATATATATATATATATATATATGTGTGTGTGTGTGTGGTGTGTATGGAGCACATAGCCACTGCCGAAGTTGCCTTGTACAGAAATAGTTTAATATAAAAGGTCATCATAGGTATTCAGACATTTACTTTTTAAGTATACTGGTTGTCAGTAAGTGAGAATCTAGGTTCTAGTCATAACATGTAAAGATCATAGTTTTTTTTCCGTACATAGAAAGCGATGAAAATATGATTGTGGTCATTATAGTAAGTACCTACTCATCCTTCTAAAAAAAATAACAGTAACAATATCTTCTGTAGATATTAAAGGAAAAATTTGAACAAATCCTAGGATAAAGTTACCTTTGCATCTTATACAGAAAGAGGAAAGATAATATAAAATTGAACCATGTTTCAAGCCTTTTTTTCATTATTCACAAAGTAGCTTGCCCTATCAACTTTAAAACAAAAGAATAAGGAAAAGAAAACTTGTTACAAATAGAGGGAGTTAACCATTAGTTATGATCATTACTAAAAAAATACCATCATGTTATTAGAAAGGGAGAAGCCAAGAATAGTATTAAACTATAAGATTACATAATTATAATATAGAAATATCTAGACTAAAAAAACACGATTAAATATGTATCACCTAATAACCTCTTGGTATCTATGATTAAAAAAATATCAATATTGCCGTTAATAACCGCTATTTAAGCAAACATTAGAAAGCAAACAGAAATAGGGAATGCTATCAAAATATTGACATCGAACCACGAGGGAAAAATATTCACATATTTAGGTTGAATTTTGGGAAGGATATTTCGTGTGTGCTTTATGCGAGGGTCTGGCATCTCTGGTGATGACTGCAACAAGAAGAACTATTCAGTCAGTCACGAGACCTGTAACTTGAACGTTGCTTCAGAATCTTTACATCTTATCTTAGGAGGTCAGTCAAATGTTAAGAGTATTCATATCAAAAATGTACATTTCTTGGTATTAATGGAACAAATAAATATATATATATATATTATATATATATATATATATATATATATATATATATATGTATATATATAGATATATATATATATATATATATAATATATATATATATATATATATATATATATATATATATATATATATATATATATATATATATATATATATATATATATATATATATATATATATATATATATATATATATATATATATATATATATATATATATGTGTGTGTGTGTGTATGTATGTAGTTTTCTTATAAATTTCACTCAATTTGATTTAAAAATCATGCAATCGACGAATAAAAATTTACACCAAGCAGACAAATTAAGACTCAATTTTTCTCACATGATGCATTGTCACGATAAGTCACAGACAAATCAGATTTATTTCGCAACTGTATTTGTATATGTAAGGGGATTTTTTTACCCGCTTGTCGTGAATCAATATCTTTGCAGAACCCACCTTTGCGATAGTGGATTGGCTGGTGTTGGATAGGCGCCAACGACCCATAGTCAGATGCCATCGTATGTAAGCTTCCTTGACTTTTCTGAAACTATCGACAATTCCCACGAGGGTTACAAAGAAGTCAGGAAAACCAACCTCAAGATTATTCATAGCCCTTTTGCGTCAAGTTGTTCAAGTTTGTCAGAACTTTTGATATTTTCCCTTCCAAAACGGCTTTCGGAACTTCCTTGCTTCCCCCTTTACTCGTGGGGATATCCATCCTCTAAAGTTTTCAACGAACTCCCTGCATTTCCCCTAGTATTTTTGCTTATGCAGTTTTCAGTATATTTCGTGTAAATCTCTCTCTCTCTCTTGTCAGCAATGGAAAGGCATTCCTTTTCTTTTGGTCTTTTTTATAATTTTCAAAATCGAGAACATGAGGTAAGTATTGTCAATAGTATAACGCTTTATATATATATATATATATATATATATATATATATATATATATATATATATATATATATGTATATACACGCACACACACAAATATATATATATATGTATATACAACATATGAAATATATATGGAAATTTATATCGCATCCACATAGATGAAGAAGTTCTTTTTTCGTAAAAGTTAGAGAAAAAAGAAAATCAGCGGATAATTTAGCCACAGAAAAGAGCGAATGAGAAGGCTTACACTTTGCATGTGAGCACTGCATCTGCTAAATCGTGTTTAAGGATGCGAGGTGAAAGCCAAAAACATAAATCAAGCAGCCTGACTTATGCAGGTAATTAGGAGAACTACCGTTGTGGATTCGAAGGTATATAACGCAGTCGCGAGTTCAATGTGTTCACCGACATTTACCTGTTCATTATTACAAATGAACAGCTTCTTTTACATTTTGGCATGTGCACTTTTATATTACCTTCTTTTCAATGGAGATTTAGTGAATAAATTGCATGTGTTCCACCAACTATGAATGAGCTGCTTCTCTGGAGTCTAACTGGCGTTCAATACCAAAAACTAACTAAGACTAAAAACAATGGCCATCAGAATAAGTAAGTTCGTTTGACATACTGGGAGTCGAGCATGAAAAATTTATAATTCTTTTCAACACTCCGAGAGAGAAGCAAACAAAAATGACCGCATACTACCCTCCCATTCTCTCTCTCCCTCTTTTTATAGTTTTTCAGGTAGAAGTGTTTAACTTCGTAATCACTGTTCACCATTTCTGCTGAGCACACGGTTCATTGTCCTTTTTTCACCATCACCATTCACGTCACTATTCTCTCTCCGTCGAGACTGCATCAGGCCAGAGTCAATACCTACATATACTGAATCTGCATTGGTCCAAACTCTAAACTGCTGAGTCGGCTTGTTGTTCACTTGCAACGGAAACTGTTCGCGGAACTGCTGAATTCGCTTGTTACCAGTTGGCATGAAATGCTCCTTAAAACTCTAAATCGTTTCTTACTGAGCAAATTGACTGCGCATTATGTACTTTCTTTCTCTCTCAAATGAAGGTCTTACCATACGATCATGCCATCATGTCATCACTTAAAATTCTATTCACTCCCTGTAATATATACATACATACATACACACACACACACACACACACACACATATATATATATATATATATATGTGTGTGTGTGTGTGGTGTGTGTGTGTGTGTGTGTGTTGTGTATGAGCACAATCACTGCGAAGTTGCCTTGACAGAATAGTTTAATTTAAAATTTAAAAGGTCATCATAGGTATTCAGACCATTTACTTTTCAAGTATAGTGGCTGTCAGTAAGTGAGAATCTAGATTCTAGTCATAACGTGTAAAGATCATAGTTTTTTTTCCGTACATAAAAAGCAATGAAAAATGATTGTAGTCATTATAGTAAGTACCTACTCATCATTCTAAAAAAATAACAGTAACAATATCTTCTGTAGATATTAAAGGAAAAATTTGAACAAATCCTAGGATAAAGTTACCTTTGCATCTTATACAGAAGAGGAAAGATAATATGAAAATTGAAACCATGTTCAAGCCTTTTTTTTTATATTATTCACAAAAGAAGCTCTCGCTCTCGATGCAGCTTGCCCTATTAGCTTTAAAACGAAAGAATAAGGAAAAAAAACAAAACTTGTTACAAATAGAGGGTTAACCATGTGCTATGATCATTACTAAAAAAAAAATACCATCATGTTATTAGAAAGGGAGAAGCCAAGAATAGTACTAAACTATAGGATTACATAATTATAATATAGAAATATCTTAACTAAAAAAACATGATTAAATATGTATCACCTAATAACCTCTTGGTATCTATGATTAAAAAAATATCAATATTGCCGTTAATAACCGCTATTTAAGCAAACATTAGAAAGCAAACAGAAATAGGGAATGCTATCAAAATATTGACATCGAACCACGAGGGAAAAATATTCACATATTTAAGTTGAATTTTGGGAAGGATATTTCGTGTGTGCTTTATGCGAGGGTCTGGCATCTCGGTGATGACTGCAACATGA
>NC_087207.1:82836217-82904492 GCF_015104395.2 Macrobrachium nipponense
ATAATGGCCTCATGATCATGTGGATATATCGACAAAGAAATTGCCTACAAAAATATAAAATTAGTTATTTCATACCAGCTCTTAATTAACAAGTAAAAATCACATTCTATCTTTAGCCAACTTCCACCCAAACACGGGTTTAGTTGAAGTTGGCGATGTTTGTTTGTATGGTGCTTTTACGTTGCATGGAACCAGTGGTTATTCAGCAACGGGACCAACGGCTTTACGTGACTTCCTAACCACGTCGAGAGTGAACTTCTATCACCAGAAATACACATCTCTCGCTCCTCAATGGAATCGCCGAGAATCGAACCCGCGACCACCGAGGTGAGAAGCAAACACCAAACCAACCACGACACTGAGGCGCTTGAAGTTGGCGATGTATCCATAAAGAGTCACTGACTCTTTATGGATCACTTTGTCTTAATTCTAGGCAACTTCAGCTCACAGAATACCAGACATATTGTCTGTTACTATGACCATTTTCAGTGTGGTCATAGCCAGCTTGCAGGAGGTTTGTTATACACCGAATTCAGATGATATGGATAATTCCATATAATAATGTTAAATCCTGTATTATAGGCTACCTCGGCCCTTAACAAGTTATGGCATATGCATATATTGTACATGACTATGCATACTCATGCTTAACTAATTCAATGACGTTGATTAACTTTTAAAATTGCGTAGTGAATTTGTAAAATTTACCATTTTACAGCCTTAAGGAACCGACAAGATTATACGTTGAGCCACTCGACATATGAATAGCTAAAACGAAATTACCTCCTGAACAACCATTTATAATCACCCTACGATTAGAGACATTGACTTCATAGCCAGGCCACTTTGATTGTGCACCGATATTGTCATGACTTATGCCTGGGATGGGCATAAAAATATGAGAGATCGGAGTTATATTTGATGTAATGGCTTACCAATGTCATACCTACTTACTATGCATTTCAGGGCCGTGTCCAATTGATTTTCGTTGATAAAATCCTACCAAAACATCGGATATGGGTCACATTTTGGAAATAGGTATTTGAAGCCACGGCCTAATTGGCAAAAATATGCAATGATGTCTAATGTTGATAATTAAGGCACCTATCGGAGTAAATCACAGAAATTTCAAGGGAAACTTAGCTAAATTTAGTAAGCACCCAGAGGGAGGCTACTTGTGACGTAAAGTATGACATCAGGCTTAATAGCAGTGTTCCAGTAGTGTGCAATGATCGTGGGAAACAAACATTTGACCCTCTTGTTGAGAAATGTTGAGAATTACGATAATATTACGGTTTTCATTAGTGATACCACGGGTAAAGAATAAGAATTTGGTATATTGTATAAATATAGCAAAGGAATTTGGTAAATATAGTACATATTGCAATATTACTATTTGCATTGTACAATTTTACGTTGACTTTAGGAATACATAGCAATATAACCCAATTCTATTTACATTTTCTTGATTAGTTATGCAAAACTTTTGGAACTGGTGATACACAATCATATTGGAAATGAAAATACGATAGTTTTAGGTGTTTGGTAAGATGTTTTGGCCGATATACCTGGCTAACCTTGCATAATAGTTAAACATCGCCGAGTTGCCGACGTCAGGCAAAGCCAGATTATACGTCACTGCTGTTTCATCTATGTCTTTGTGGCGACTAGAGTGCTTTCGTTTTGCGTGATTTTGCAGTATATATCTTCAAATTCATAAAAAAATAAACATAGATAAAACCTGGAATACATAGGCTCATGATAACACTCAACAACCCTACAACAACATTAGTGTCAGTTTCAAGCACAGAATAATAAATGGAGAGTTGTGTGATATACTAAATACGTAGGATTTATTATGTGACTGATCATGCATTAAGGAAGTTAAGGTTAGAACATTTGCGTTATGTTACATTCATTTAGCAGGACTAAGCGGTAGACGTAAACCGGAACTTTTGAGACAATATGAATCAACAGAAAACTCCAGGGTAACAATGGTTTTCACAGTGTGTGTGTAAGACTTGGTGCATATTTCAAGTTAAAGGAAACGTGAATTGCGTCAAGGAACTGTATTACAGAATTAATATTCTCATTTTATGCCCACTCCTTTATTGTACTTTACTTAAAACACATAATTCATCGGAAAGATGAGAGAGAGAGTAGGGTAAGTGTTTGTGTGTGTGAAACAAATCAAGAATCCCATATACTACTACTATTACTACTACTACCAACATCTGAGTCTTCATTCCTAAAGTATAAATGAGTGGGAGGGCCTTCAGTAATGACGTTTCACTAGCCTCCCTCTGGGTGCTTACTAAATTTAGCTAAGTTTCCCTTGAAATTTCTGTGATTTACTCCGATAAGTGCCTTAATTATCAACATTAGACATCAGTGCATATTTTTGCCAATTAGGCCGTGGCTTCAAATAGTTATTTCCAAAATATGATCCATATCCGATGCTTTGGAAAGATTTTATCAACGAAAATCAATTGGACACGGCCAAGAAATGCATAGTAGTTTTGCATAATAATGACTGCGTGGTAAGTCTTATTATGTCGTCGACTCTTCGTTGATAGCAACAAATTTTTTTCTGTCAGCGGGACTATATTTACTTGAAAACTATCTGAGAAGTGTAGACAGAAGATATATTGGCATTACATTAAACTTTAGTTGCTTGAATTAAGAATAAAAAACGTAAAAGAATAAAAAAAAGTGTTGTGCTGCATCCTGAATTTTGTATCAACTTCATAATCAGTGGCAGCACGACGTGGTATGTATAAGTTCAGGGGAAACTATGATTGAAGGATAACATGGCATTGGAAATTTCTCGATTTCTGTAACTAAAAAATTCAAATCAGCAACTCCTAGAGTTGCCTGATAACAGTTGATTATTTTTGGTGGGAACCATTGAATAAATAATGAGGAATAAATTCCTCTGTTTAATAGGGGTTGCTTTGGGCTTTTGTATCCTTTTCCCAGCATGAAAGTGTAATTTATGCACGAAATACTGTTAATTTGTTTGTAACATTAATTTGTGTCTACCAAGGGTCATGGGGACTCATGAAGTTCAAGACTGTACAATTAATTGATGGTTATCTGGAAACTTGACTGCAGGGGAAAGTCAAGAAATCATTGTGTAATACTTTTTGTTTGATCTTCCTTCTTTATTTGGTATTTTCATTTTATAGATCCTTTATCGTTTCTTGCTTTATTTATTATCAGTGGTATAGTCTCTCAGGAATGTTTAAGTGAGAAGCGGTGCAAGTTTCTTCCTTCATTCACACTAGAACGATACCGTAACAATTATAAATTTAACAGTCAAGACTATGAATCGAAAAATAAAGTTTCTCTTGACCGCTACAGCTCTGGGAATCTGGGTAGCTGACCTACTTTCGTCACTACTGTACGGCGGTCCTTCCTTTTGGTGCTCTCCTTTGCTGCTGGGCTTCTCGAAGTTTCTACAGAGGAGAATGTCCCACCTAGAATAGGCAGGGATAAGCTTTTGTCACACCTGTTGGTTATTCATACTGGTTGTAGATTATCTAATGCCGTCCTTTAGGTGTGATGAATTGACTTAACTCCTCCCCATGTGGGTGGAACTGTTGAGCTTCCGGCGAAAGTGTAAAGGTCATGTAACAGGTGAAGATTTTTATGGCAGTGCTTAGATTAAAACTTTGCGCGTGTTATGGCTACTGTTCAAGACTCTTCCTGTCACATTCTCTCTCTTTTATATTTACGCTGTTCCTAACTGACATTCTCCTAGCTATCATTACATCACTCGGTCACCTACCAAACTTTGTCCTCAATGTTTTTATATACGTGGAGTTCTAATGATGATAATATATGTAGGAGACGTTATCGTGTGAATAGCTTAGATGAAAGTTTTAAGTTTTGAAACAAAAATGTTAAGTAGACTGTTTAAAATTTTCTGTTGCCCCTTGTACTGCTCTTCTCTCAGGTCAAGTTACTAAGCGTTTTCTTTTCAGAGGCTTAAAGTTAATTATGAAAATATCTAGCAACGCTTGATGGATGCCCCACCTTTTTGTAGTGCTTCTTTATTTATTTATTTTTTGAACCTAGGAAGTCAAGTCTGGTATAATGGGTGGGAACTAATCAATAAAGCTTAATGAAAAAGAGTTGGAAATAGCACAAATACCTTGATAGCTACCTGTTCCCCACTGAAAGTCTCTCGGCTTAATTTTTGTATTATTTTATAATCTTCTTTTATTGTCGATTTTGACTGCAGTTCGTGTCGCTATGATTATAATTTTTACAATTTTTATTGTTTATAATTATCTTCTGAAAATACTACTTTTTGTATATATGCCTCACTAATTCATATATTCCATCTTTTTATTGCGATTATATGTTTAATTTTCCTTAAGGTGAGCTGCAGCTTTGTTTTATACATTGACATGACTGTGTTCTTATGCGCATAAGTTTCATTCCGTTTGAATGTAATTTGTGTCTGGGTATGGATTTGTTTTGTGTAAGTGGTGAAGAAGTTGTATTTGCTTGTCTTTATGCTTGCGTAAATGAGCCTACTACCGAACTTAATCTCAATAAATTCAGAACCTTTAATTATTTCACCTTTTAGTTCTTTGTAAAAGAAAGCTATGAGATGGCTTTGTCTGTCTGTCACCCTCAGATCTTAAAAAACTACTTAGGCTAGAAGGGCGGCAGATTGGTATGTTGAGCATCTACCGTCCAATCATCAAATATACCAAATTGTAGCCCTCTAGCTCAGTAGTTTGACTTTATTTGACAGCCAACACCGGCCGTGGCTGAAAGCTTCATGGGCCGCGGCTCATACAGCATTATACGGGACAACCGAAAGATAGATATATTTTCAGGTGGCTTTCATTATACGCTGTACAGAAAACTCGATTGCGCCAAAAAAAACTTCGGCGCATTGTTTACTTGTTTCTTTTCAATTTAGTTTTATCTCCCCACATGATCACCGTAATTAAACAGCACATAAGAAAGAGAGAGTCAGCAAGGAATATGTTAATCGAAAGGAAATAAAAAAAAAGTGCAATTTTTTTTTTCCTCAAAGTCGTAACAACAGAAACTTCTCGCTTCTGACACCCGAAAGTAATTGCTTCCTGAAAGCGAGATTAAAAATACAACAAAAAGATGACGGAGTGGAAAGGCTGCGACTTTTCTTTCGAAATTAATTATAAAATTAATATCCTCAAGTGAAGGTAAAAAAAAAAAAAAAAAAAAAAAGATTCGTTGATTTATTCAAGTCAGTCTTTATTGCGGAGAAAGGAATGATTTTTCCAGCCGTGGCATTAATGAATTTTCTCTATTACTTCGCATTGAAAGTTTCTCAAACGAATGTGATATATATATTAATAAAGTACGGATAATATTCTTCGCACTCTCCAACCTATACCAAAGTTCTTTTTCATTATTTGATAAATGTGAGGGTCGGCCAATAACCAGCTTTTGTTTAACCTCTCTGTCCCTTATGTCAGGTTCCTGTCGCCCTGAGACTATTATGTGCTTTTCATCCTCCGCCTCCGGGGGGTTAGGGTGGTGGGGGGGGGGGGGGGGGGGGGGGAGTGGGGGGGGTAGAAGAGCCTTCCCCTATTGAGGAGTTCGTCTAGCCCTCGGCATAGGAAGAAGTGGCTAAAATGAAGTTGATCACAAGAGTGAACATTTCTATAGGCTTAGTATTGCTTATAGGGGCGACAGTAGAATGCTAACCACATGTAGAGAAATCATCGGTGGATTACGTAATCATACAAAGAGAGAGAAGACGGCCTTTCATCAGTTAATTAAGACCTTATTGATCGTGCACAATCATGACCTCTCAACGTCTATGTTAAGAAGTGAAGTTAGTGAGCCAGAGAGAAAGAGTGAGATGGGGGGTGGGGCTTCATTGCAGCATTGTCAAAGAATACTATTTGCGTGTCTAAGGAAGGGAGCTCCTGAAAAAAACGACAATTTTCTTAGATACAGCAAGCGCATGGGTGTGGTTGGAGTGCTCAGCCCAATGTTTCCTGTGGGTCCGTTTTCGCCCTGTGTGATTCGATGGAACCTTCAGGAAAGTCCAACACTGCTGATGCAAGAGTTTGTCGCAAAATTAGTTAAGCAGAAGTCTGAGTGGTGTGTCAAGCAGCATTTCCATGAGCCAATCAGAAAGCATCATCTGCATAACTCTAAGCCGGGTATTCACCCGCAGGTTTACCTGACTCCCCACCCACGAATGAGTAGAGCTGTCAGAAATACCCCCCTCCCTACAGGATGAGGAAAGATAAAGAGAAACATGGCGATTAAATAGTACACATAAAAACAGCGAGGAAGGATTGAGAAAGAGGAGGAAATTTAGACTGTCAGTCCAAGTGACCCCCGCCCAAACCACACAGGATAATTGCAAACAATCATCGTTATATAATAACTCAGAGTATGTAAAGACTATAGAGTCATCGCAATGCCAAAAGTCGGTGGGGCCTGGCTGATCGATCAGATGGTTTTAGCAGTTCACGCACCCGTTCCACTTTCGATCCCTTCAATCGTGATGTACGCGGGTTTATCTAGCGATATTCTTCAGTAGCATAGCAGCTCTTGAACCAAGCACATTATAGGCCATCTATAATGTGGGCTATTATCCTATGATGTAACAATGTCCTCAAGTGATACAGAATTTAGGAGAGATTTTACTGAATTATATAAATACCACCCGTGTCTTTGTCAGATGAATCCAAGGAGTTACAATGAAAAAGAAGAGAAAAACAATGCTCCATACTGTTCTACTCAAAAAGATGAATGACCTGGATGAGTCAACAACGGACATAATTAATTCTAAATTAAACAAGACTAATAAACCTAAGTATTTTATGATGGTAATCAGAGCATTCCAGGCGTACAGCATGAGGATAAAGTACATTTATATATATATATATATATATATATATATATATATATATATATTTTATATATTATATATTATATATATATATATATATATATATATATATATATTATAAATGTTCATATTACGCTTCAATAGAATACGTGGTTTAGATTCCAGACTCTTTAATTTACAAAGCAAAAGCTTTCAAGACATACAGTCCCCCTTCTTCAGGGCCAAAGGCGCTTTATCAGTACCTAAAGGAGAAGACTATGTTTTTCAAAAGCATATATACCTTGTAAATTAAAGAATCCTGAACTAAACTATTCCATTTTATTGAAGCCTAATACAAGTACTATGAGTATACTATATACACATTGCAGCTGTGTGGCTATTTTGTGATTATGTATGTATGTATATATATATATATATATATATATATATAATATATATATATATATATATATATCCACTATATGTGTGTGTGTGTATTGACAGAATCTTAGGTAAAGGAACATGCACACTTTCCCAGGATATTATCACCTTAACACTGTTATCACTGCACTGCCTAGCTAATTCCTAATCACTAAAGACGTGTGCCTCATAATAGCATGCAATAATGACCCATAATATAGTTAATATGTATGCACGTATTGGCAACAATCTCTCTCTCTCTCTCTCTCTCTCTTTTATCTGTATGAATGTGCCGGTTGGAGAACTATGAACTCCTTATACTAGAATTCTACTGTACAAGCAGTGAATAATCGAATAATATACTTACGGCTGTGTTTATTGCTGTCCCCGTGTGCCAAAAGAAGTTAATCGGCTTTATGTTAGAGATACATTTGTCTTGCAATCTCCCAGATCTAGCCCAGCTGAAACGAATTGTTCATTCTGCTGAGAAGAGGGATGTTGTTCAATAGATTGTAACTTGCAATGTGCAACAAGGTCTTGTAGTAATCCTGTCAGGTCGCCACTCTTACAAGTGTGCCCCCCCCCCCCCCCCCCTCCCCCCCCCCCCTTCCCCCCCTTCCAAAACAATCTCAAGGTAAGAGAAGGTAGTACTATGTTGCACAGCTACACTTGTTGAAGTGTAACTTTATTAACTTACCGAATGGTCCCCCTTTGGTCTTTGTGAACAACCTAACGTACTTTCGGACACACCAAACTTTGTTTCATTTTTGTGAACCAAAACTTACATCCATTGGGATCCAAGGGCAAATCCTGTTCTTCACGAACAAACCCACGGCACTACCCAGTGCCAGCACCAATCATTCTCTGACTTCCCAAATCTGCACTCAATGATGACCTATTGTCAAGTGTATATAACTTACAATTCCCATTGTGAGTGCCACTTTCGCTGTCTTTCAGTCCTTGGCACCCAAGTGCCTTCACCATAGCTATAACCATTGAAAACCTTTTGCATCAGCATTTGCGGCACCCGCCTGAATCACTACACATAGCATCTGGCCTAGTGCCACAACAGTTCTATGGAACAACAAAATTATTACTCCAATCAGTGCAATTGCTGTACAGTCTAGTACTTACCTGTAGACAAATCCCACAGCACCATCTCTACATATCCCAAAGACTATCAACTCTTCTATGGGATTGGGCACGAGTGAAATCTCAGAGGAGATTTACTGAACATGTGGGTCAACATCCAGGTGGCCAAAGCTCCAAAGGAGAGAGAAGAAAAGTGGAGAAAGAGAGGAAGGGGAGAGAAGCAGCGGCAGCAAAGCAACGAGAGTTCGAGCTAGCTTTGGTCCAGTAGAAAAGGGGTCTCGCCAAAGCAGAGAGACAAGCACTAGAAGAGCAGCATAAACATGAATTAGCTCTCAAAAAGACTCGTCATGACAAGGGCACTTTGCCCAACATAGAGCCGATAACCCCACTCTAGCCATGCCCCTGTCCCATTCTAACCAGCTGGGCATTGCTCATTCAGAAGTGGTCGGATAATGATCCTGACGCATGGCTTGATAGTATAGAGAAGGTCTTTGCAAATTTTGCAACTAATGCAACTGCAATATCCTAGGTCTTGAACAAGCGTATGGGTGGCAAGGGTTTATTGATGCTTTGACAGCTGCAGAGCAAGGAGACCTTGCAGCAGTCAAAAAGGCTGTCAATAAGGCATACAAGATTATACCTGAACATTGGAGACAACATTGACGCGGCTTACCCAAGAAAGCAGTTCAACTCTGGACAGATTGGATCAATCACAATACTTTAACCGTTGGCTGGAATTACTCAGTGTCAAGACGTTTGAGGATCTTTCTAAGCATGTGCAATTGTAAGACCACTTAGTCGATGATTGGGAAACCCATCATACCCATATAAGCTCTCTAAGCAAGAAAATCCTACCTCCCAGTCTTACCTCATCACCACCTCAACCAAAGAATGAGCTCAATTCTAAAAACTCTGTTTGCAATTATTGCAAATGGAAGGGGCACCTGAAATCCCAGCACCAATCTAAGGGAGGAGCTGATGCCAAACCTCCCCTAATCAACAGAAAGCAAACTTCACAATCTTACCTGCTGCTCTTAGCAGGAATTTTAGCAAGATATTCTGCACTAAATGTAAAGTCTGCAGACACTTCCTCAATCTAGAAAAAAACTACCCTAAAAGAACAGTACACTAGCCATTGCAATGGCAGTCACCAATCATCACTCACCTCCTGTCGAAGGTCCCATATACGTGGCACCACCTCAAGGTCGCTACCACACACGACAGATAAAGGTGTTGAAAGTCATAAACTATTAGTTAGACAGCATCAATCATGTAAAGTTGACTCTTCCCACAGTTTGTCTGAGGGTCACTAGGCCCCATTCATCTAGGATATGCACGCTTGCAGTCACCATATATCTCCCTGGCGGTTATGACCTCCCCCTTGGACAGGAATCCCTGTCACCGCTGAACGCAAGACAACTTAGAGGTCCTGACCTCTCACAGTCTACATCAGGCACACATAATCCTCGTAGACCTGCCTCAGAACAACTCCCAGTGCCACCTAGGTGCCCTGAGTGGTGCCAGGCTCCATCTCTGATTCGGTTGCTTACCAAACTTATTTCCCGCCTGCTTGGGCCCTTACCAAACTTTATTTTCCGGGCTGTCAGTGCCAGTGTAGACACTATATCTCCCTCCAGGAGATCCCAAAATTGACTCAAATTCCCTGCCAGTGCCCTTTGCATGCCCTGAGCAGTGCCATGCTCCATCCGTCCCAGATGTTGAGCCACCTTTTACTTTAAACCCTAAGCTTGGGCCCGCCTTAGTGGCAGTGCCAGAGCCAATTCCAAAGTTACTGTGCGTGGCCAAGCCACAGTGCCAGTAACCCAGAGCACCCTTATGATTTCCTTCCCAAGAGATCCCGGTCTGGCGCCCTCTCTCTTCGTCAACTTTAGCCCCACTATCAGTGTCAGCAAGAGAGCCGACCCAAAGTTTACTAGGCCCCTCTGGATTCCACTGACCCCCCTCAGCAGAAGCTCTTCTCTGATACAGCCTCACAACCCATGTTTGAGTTGGTCTTAATAACCTGCAAGCCTAACATGCCCAAAACTACTTCCTCCCCATTCCAGCCCTCAATAGCAGAAGTCCTGGTGGGATTCTCTTCCATAACTCAGCAGGTCGCAGAGCTTAAGAATCGGTGCAGGCAGTTGGTATGACTGATTGACACTGCCCCTGCTCTAGTTGTTGCAACAGCCGGAGAAGGTGGCACTCCAGCGCTCCTCTCTGACTCAGGTCCCCCGATTCCTCCAAGCTAGGAGAAGCTCAAGGAAGAAAGGTCAGTGGCATAGTATGCCCAGGTAGCCGAAGAGAGCCACAGAGTTCTCTTGGCACTCATAGCAATCTGGCACAGTGCCCCACTCCCTTTTCTTTCACACTATGTAACTTGCAACTTCTTTCCCCTTGTAACTGTGAGAATATGTAATGTTTTCTCCCTGTAACTAAAATTATTCCTTATTTATCCCAAATTAACACTCTTGTAGCATATCTCCTAACCTTCAGTTAATAATCCTTCCCTGCACATGTTCAATTGCACACTGCCATCAGCCAGATCAACTGGTCACTTATTTGTTGAACACTTGCACTTGCTGATGCATTGCAAAGTAATGCAGTTCAAACCCAGAATCATTCTACCTGAGAAACTAAATGTACATTACTCATATCAGTAATAGTAAAAGAGTTTCTGTAGAGTAAATTTCTCAAGCTAGCTTGAAATAATTCAAACTTAGAGCAGACATATTACTATATTTTTATGGCTATTTCTTGACAGTGTAGTCGCTGTTTTGTTCTCAAAGGATTTACCCTCTGTATGATATGTTTGGGAGTCAGTCATCTCTCTGGTCTTGTACAATAAACTTCTGTCACCAAGACATTGTCTCATTGCAAACCCAACATGACGAAGTGAGTTTTCGAACCAAGTCATGCCCCTGATACGTTGACCACCCCAGGCCATGCTGAGGTGTGCCTCTCCTGCAATGCCAAGGGCCTTGTCACGGGCCGTGAAATGGCGAAGCCACAGAACGTTTAATTGCAGACCAGCAACGTCCATCAGTTCCCTTCAGGATGCCCTTCCCGCTTCTGGATCACGTGCCAGCAATGTCACTGTCTCTGCTGCCCCTGAAAAATGTGATATTGTGATGTCCTCATCAGCGTTCAGGTCCTGGAGATGTTCGATGATGTGTTGGATTGAGTTCAACAAGTTTCCACCGCAGGATGTTGTCCTGCACATTAAACTCAACAGTATGCTGGCGCTGCAACATGCACTGGACGCTCAGCACTCACATCCCAAATAGAACACCCTTACTCCAGACGCAGCTCTGGATGCCATCGGGAACGTTGTGTTACGGTCGTCAAATCAGGCAGTGCAGTGGTCTGAATTTTTTGCCCTCACACAAGGGCACAAGGAGTCAGTGAGTGATTATTTCTCAAGGTTTGCTCAAAAGGCCACCAACTGTGATTTTCAGTGTCCTAAATGGAGGGAGTGCTTGGCTGAATATATGGTATTACAGAAAATAATGGTAGGTCTCAGTGATCCTGTGTTAAAAAGACATGTATTTCAGGTATGTGATACATTTAAAAGTGTAGATGCTCTTCAGGCTTTGTGTTGTCTTTTGAAGCTGCACGCAAAGACATTGAAAGTGTTCTACGTGTCGCTATCGGTGCGAGGGAGTCAGCCAGTGCCTTGAGTGATGATGTCAAAGGCCGTGATGACGTAGAGCCAGATGTCGCGGTGTTGCATGGTAACTCAAGTGCAAAGCATTGCAGGAACTATGGGGGACATCAAAATGTATAAACGTGCCACGGGAACTAAAAGGTTGGGCACTTCCAGAAATGATGCTGGAGCATGAAGAAAAGTGCTGCTCGCCTCAAGATTAGTGATTGTTGCAGACACACACCTCTCCCCCCACCCTACAATCAAGGCTTGTGTTTCACTCGGGAGCGGGAGATCGGCGTCCACACTTGCCATAGCAGACACAGAAGCACAGATCTGCATTGCTGGACCTACAATTCTTTCATGCCTGCATATAAAACCCTTGGAGATACAACCTCAAACAGGTCTGAGGGATGTAGCTAATCTCTGAGTGAGATGCCTCAGATCAACGGCATGCACCATTGTGATAGGTAGGCGACGCATGAAGCAGGGGGTTTACTTCATGCCAATGGCCAAGAACTTCTATATATCGCTGAATGCCTGTAAGAAGCTAGGAATAGTACCTCCTGGGTTCCCTCATCCTTCCCCTTTCATTGCATCAGCTGACTTTAGTAGCAAGGCAGTCTCGCAGCCTAACTCCCCTCAGACAACGAAGCCATCCACCATAACTATGCCACCCGTGGAGGAGACATACCAAGACTGGAAGAATGGTTGTTACGTCACTTCTCATCTACGACCTTTAACACAACCAGGGAACCTTTACCTGCGATGACGGGCAAGCAGTACCACATACATTTATTGCCTCGTGCCGTACCTTATGCCTGCCACATGCCGGCAGCAATCCCTAAGCATTGGGAAGAGGAGGTCAAGGCCCAGCTTGATGAAGACGTTCGGAATGGCATGATAGAATCAGTCCTGCATGGATTGCAACGGAGTGTGGTGCAAGATGATCGTGGTACCCAAAAAACGGGTCGGGCCAACCCTCGCCACACAGTAGACTTCCAGCGCCTCAATGCCCACTGTCTTCGTGAGACTCATCATTCACTGGCACCCTTTGACATGATTTCAAGAATCCCCATACACACTTACAAGACTACAGCAGACACCCATTGGGGTTTCCACCAAGCAGAATTGGACAAGGATAGCCGCCCGCTCATGACCTTCATCAGCCCATGGGGGTGGTATCGTTATCATAGGGCACCCATTGGTCACTGTTCGGCTTCCAAAACCTACACAAAAAGGTTCGACAACGCCATGCAAGACAGTCACCAGAAAGCATAAATGCATCAACGACACCTTGCTATACAATCACAGCATCGAAGAGGCGTTTTAGTACGTATAAGAATTCCTGTCAAAGTGTGCCTCTGCAGGTATTACACTCAAGCCTGAGAAGTTCAAATTCTGCAAGAGAGAGGTTGCTTTCGTTCAGTACCACTTGGGATGGGAGTCATACAAGCCTGCAGACAAACAACTAGATGCCATTCATAACTTCCACATGCCAGATAAGCCTTCCATCACTGATATTACGTCATGGTTTGGATTCGTGAGTCAGTTAGCCCCCTTCCATGCAATGACGCCCATCATGGAGCCCTTTAGGGACCTCCTCAGAAAACCCACAGGTAAAATTGTCTACTGGGATAGCCAGCTACATAGCAAACTCCAACAGGCACAGGAGTTCATCTGTTAATTAGCCAAGGATGGCTTGGCATATTATGACAAGATGCGCTCTACAATAATCATGATGGATTGGGGCAAGGAAGGAATTGGTTTCGTCTTCCTCCAGCAGTATTGCACTTGTCAGTGAGCTGACAGCCCCTTTTGTTGCAAGGGCAGCTGGTGTCTCGCCCTATGTAGTAGTCGACACCTCTGAAGGAGAAGCCCTTGCAGTATCACCTGGTGATTGTGGAAGGCCAGGTTGTTCCTACTTGGGTGCCCTAATCTCACCATAGTCATGGGTGATAGGGCTCTTAAGGACGTCATCAACCCAAGATTGTTCAACCTGAAGGAAAAGACACACCAGTTCAAGTTTCACATCCAATACCTCCCTGAAAAAAGGAACACTGCTGCAGATTTTCTCTCAAGGTACCCGACCATGCAAGCACCCCACAAAGCTTCCGACATGGATTTGGAGGATGACATTCAAGCGGCAGTGGCCTTGGAACTGGACATCATCGTGTTAGATGGATACTGCATCAGGAGCGCCGCATCTAACGACCCAGTGTATCAGCTCTTACTTGCTAGGGTCGCAGCAGGCGACTGGCCCCAACAGAAGTCACAAGAAATCTCCTGCCTTCGTTCCTTCTTCAGTGTTCAGGATTGGCTAGCCATCAACCAGGATCTGGTGACATACACGGTGGAGCAGGGATGCATACTTTTGGTTATCCCCAAAGATTTAACCTACATGCAGGACACCAAGGCCTCAACTCTATGCTTAGAAGGGCCAGGCAGTCAGTCTACTGGCCAGGAATAGGAGACCTTCAGCATAGCCATGCCCAATACATTTCACTGCCTCCCAAAGAAATGATGCACACGCCGCCAGCAGAAAACCACTTTCAGCAAGTCGTTGCAGATATGTTCCAAATAGAAGGCAATACATGGTATACGCAGACAGACTAATTGGTTGGTTAGAAGTAGCTCACTTCCCCTGTGGAGCCATGTCCAACAAAATAAGCAATCACCTTCGATCCTATTTTTCACATTCTGGAGCCCCAGAACCAATATTGACTGACAGGGGTATGAACTTAGCCAGTGAGGAGATGGAGGCCTTCTTCAGGAGATGGGGAGTCAAGGTCCGTCTGTTGTCAGTCCAATAGCACGGCAGAAGCAGCTGTCAAATCGGCAAAGAGGCTACTCCCAAAAAACTGGTCAAAAGGTGGAGGACTTGAGTCAGACAACAGCACTGGTGGTGAAACTCCAATATCTCAACACGCCTCTCAGGGAGATCAGCAAGTTGCCATCTCAGCTTGCAACGAGTTGCCAGCTGCGTGACAGGGTACCAAAGGGTAAAAGACACCTGTTAGTAGACAGGTATTGGAGACGGACGATACATATAAGGGAACTACAAGTGGCAAAATTGCAGGAGGCTATGCGCACCCTTGATATCACCAGGAGACTGCCGCACATCAAACTAGGTACCCGTGTATACACATACAAAACCAAGCTACTAAGCAGTGGGACAGATCGGAAATTAGGCCCCCGTCAGTATACAGTCAAGCTCAACAGGAGCGGCAAAAGAGGAACAGACGACACTTGAGAGTCATCGCTCCGCCCCTAGCGCACCTGTGTCTCAGCATGACACCTCCATGAACAGTAACACATCCCATGCAGGAGCCCGGCATCATTAGTAAACCCATAAGGGCTGCCAGTAGACCCAAGTAGCTCCAAGACTTCATATAATGCTGTTATAATTTGCTTTTTGTACCTATTATAATCAGGTATTTCACGTGTATTTGAATGCCAATATGCAGCATACTCAGTGTATGTAACTGTGTTTTGGTATTGAAAAGTTGGTTAAGAATTTTTTTTATCGCTCATTCCTATATTCATAGTGACATTTGCCCATTTAATTTTTGCCATGTATAAGTATAATCTTGAGGGGGGATGTACGATATGCTTCTGCAATGCACTGCCAAGCATTAACCTGCAATGTGTTTGGGAGTCAGTCGGCTCTCTGGTCTTGTACAATAAACTTCTGTCACCAAGACAGCGTCTCATTGCAAATCCAACACCCTCCATGGTGTGTGCCAGCTCCCCATGGTGACTAGACTAATATCAAAGAAATATCTTTTAACCTGGTCTTGTAGCCAGGTATTATGTAATAATGATAAATACTATGACACTGATAGAGTATAATGGACTTAAATACAAGAAGGCATTTTGTCTTGTCTTCAGCGAAGCTTTGCCCAGTTTTCCTACATCAAAACTGCAGAAGTGACTATTTTGCATGCATCGACCATTGTTTTATGATCAGACCGGTTAAAAGACCAAGAACTTCTGGTCAATACAGTCTTAAGTGTACCCATTGCTCCTCAGTTTGAGAAATCTTGAGCTTTTATTTTTCCCCAGAAATCATGGAATACCCAAAATTTTACAGTGAAGTGCTTAATTTAGTGAAAAATATTTAGGTTTAAAACTGTAGAACAAAAGTTTGTTTTGAATAAAAAAAGTCGGCTTTTGTTTGGCCGTCCTTTGTTTGCAGAGCACATGGTCGATGTAATAAACAATCCTTGCTAGCCTTTTGCTATGAAAGTGGGAATTGTTAAAGAATTTGTCATTCCTTTGGGAAGTTTTGGCTAAAGAACTAGTCCAGTTTATTATCAATTTAGTTAGTCTTTTCAGAAACAGCATCTACAATTTCCTAGGCATTAGCCTACATGAGCTATTAGCCTAGTCGATCCTGGACAAATAATTTTTGACTATGGTAGCTATTGTTTGTAGTCTGTAACGTAAGATTATATTTCTTAAAGTGATTTAAAAAATCCTGACTAGGTAGTTACCTAATGTTTCAGTGATAAGTGCCTACGGTGATAAGTGCTAGAAGTAAATAAACAGGCTACAATATTTTTCATTTTATATTAATATACATAATAAGGCATGACCAAAATAACCAATGCTAAGTAAATTCCTAATATTAAGTGGTAAACTTTCACTAACACCCTATCAAACAAAATTGTTAGCTTAGACTACATAACCTATCAAACAAAATAGCTAGCTTAGACTACATAACCTAAGACTGGTCGGAAATTGGCAACAGGTGTCAGATGAGATAGTAGCCTAAACTTGAAGCTACATTTTGAGTATTTATTTTAAATAACACGTAAATTTGAGTGTTTAAGTTATAATTTTAATTGGATACTCTAAATTAAGTCTAGAGTAAGTGTTAATTTACTTATAAGGTAAAATAACCTAACATAAGGTTGGTATTAATAGGATGATTTTTATATAGTCTAAGTTATCTGTAATGCAACATACTAAAAGTATTCTAAGCTTAGCAAAATGTCTGTTTGCTATGACTTGGTAGCCTAGCTTGTATGTAAGTTTACAAACCAGTATATTAAAATTTTAAAATTAACTGGACTCAATAAAAAGTAACTTGGTTTATGGTTGTGTTGCCTAAACTAAACAATAAGGGTGCATATTAAAGTCTTGTCTGTAATAAGTAGTAGCTTAACCAGATTAAATGGAATTAGCTTTTGTTTTAAAGTGAATATCCTTCTATTAACCTAGAAACAATATGACTGAGTATCACATGAGAGGGTAGACAGGGACATATATTAAAACAATGAGATATTGCATATATAATAGGTTTGTTTATCTCTAGTATAAGCAGTAGCTTATATTCACCGATATCCCTCTAATTTATCCATTATGATTAGCTTAATATAGATTATACCAAAGATACTAACCTAACCCTTATGGAAAAGCGGTTGGACTTGTTAGTGAAACACGTTAGTCATAAACTAACTTGAGTGGTATTGGGTGTTATTATAATTAAAAACTTAACATACTCAATTCAAAAGGGCTAAGTTTAAGCAATACTGCATAAACAAGTCTTTAAAGTTATTCTAAGTCTCTAAAGGTTTGAGTTAACATAGATATTGGTAGTTCTAGGTAGTAACTATGCATCAAGTATTTATTTGGAAATTACAGTTTTCTATAGTATTTGAGTAGCTTATTAAGATTTCACCGTTATTTCTTGAAGGGTTGACTGTAATGCCCCAGGGCTAGTAACAAGCACAGCAAAATACATTTGACGCCCAAATCCCTAGTGGCTTCTGCATTAATATCATTCCTTGCAGTCCATGTAGAATTATTGCATAAAACTGCCTAGATATTTTATAGAATGTACTAAAAATGAACACTTGTAGTCAAAGTGACCTGTAAAATTATATTTACTATTAGTAAATATTTACAGGTGTCCATTATTAAAAATAATTTATACTAACTAAATTTTCTAATAACAACTAGGTTTTTTACTACATAGACAGTCCTTGTAATGATCAGGATCAACTTCTTTGGTTGCCTGATATGTGCAAAATTTGTACCTTGCTCTTGGCATGCCACAAAGGATGAGACTGCTCATATTAGGCTGTCTCGATGGGTCCTAAAAGTTTAGCAAAGGTGAGGAAGGAGAACATTATACCTAGCTGACAGAACTCCAGCACCGTATACTTAACCTCTTCTCTGACGATCCTGAGTTGGACCAAAACCCAGTATATCAATCCCTGTTACTCCCCAGGTAGCATCCTGCAGAGGAAATAGAGGAAACCTCACTTGGAGGGAATTGCTTAAGTTTTGAGGTAGATATTGATAAGAAGGATCTTGCTGAACACAGAAGGATCAAGGACATAAAATTTCATCCAGCCATGTGGGCAAACATTATAGAAGTAAATCAATCCCGTATGCAGCTTTCAGAAGCTGATCAGGATCCTTCCCCCAAAAGGGGTATAAGGATCCACCTGAACCCAATGGAAATGGCAACAATTTCATATTGTTATAGTAATTCACACAGGACTTCTGCCCCCTTGGGAACAGGCAGCTGCAAGCTCAACTGTAGATACTCAGTCAGGTTACACAAGCTCCCCCAAAAGGGATACACAGTTTGAGGTATTTGATCAGTTCCGTAAGGAAATAATGAGTAACATCAAATATGCTTTTGCCATTGAACGGCAAGACAGATAATGAACATAATGCATGATTCTGAACAAGAAATTAAAGAAATCAAGTTAGTAATGAGTGCATCAATATGTAAACGCCTTGAATCTTGCAACAGAATAGGGAGATAAAACCAAATCTGTCTAAACGTGAAGTTGATGAGTACAAACCTAACTGGAACCATCAAAATGGCCAGTTCGGGTTATGTGTCTTATGACCAAAACATAACAGAATCTCAAATATCCTACTCTGATGCTGATAATCCCTTGGCTAGATGCCTCAATGTGCATTTCTCTCCAGATGTTTTTCTATTATTGATAGATAGACATGATAGTGGTAAATGTTGAGTTTAGAGGACAGGGCAGCATTTCCTAATACAGAATGGTGCCTGATACCACCTGCGCCAGACATGGAGAAATCTCAAAAGGAAACTATTCTCTTACCTGGGAATATAGCATTGAAACCTGTAGACGACACTCGTTACCAGGTAAATAAGGGAAATTGACCTATACTTACATTATGAACAAAACTCAGGTTGCTCATCATATACCACCAGCCTACTGTTCTTTCACATTTAAAAATAATAAATTGTGTGACGGCACATTTTAAAAATTATGTAATAACCAAAAGCCATGAACCATTGGCAGAACTAAAACCATTTGCTTCAGTTATCCCAGTTTTTCAAAAAACCTGTACCAAGAATGGGCAACACTTCAACTTCCTTTTGAGAGGAAAAGCTCCCCCTAGATATTGCAACTCAACAATTTGTACCCCACCCCGATGAAAAGGATATCAGAGGGGACATCAGCATCAGTGTTTCGTGCTAGATTCCTTCTTAGTATCTTAACCACTTCCTCACTGTTAGAAGGCACTACAAAAAGGCTTCCAGAAGAGTCCAGGACAATTTTTGCTGTCGTGGCTAAAAGCCTTACGAGAACATTATGGGAAGCACTCTATGACTTTTTAGACTGCACATAAAAGCGCAAATGGAGGTTTTGGTGAAAACTCCAATAAGTCCCTGAACCCACCCTGTGAACTTGCCTTATTACAGTCTAACGCCTTCTGTCTGGGGACCTGTTTTCAGGAGTTTATTGTGACTCAAGTGAAACGGCAACGCACATCAACAAAATTGCACTGTGAATGCTCTACTAGGAAAAGATTTCAGGATACAAAAAACCAGAAATTTCCCCTTACCCAATCCAAAAAAAGGCTCACTTTGATAAAAAAATATCATATAGGCCTTCAGTCACTTCCAATAGCTCTCCTCATCAGCAGGTAGGTGGTCAGAAGGGACAACTCCCTCAAAAGGGACAAAAACCTACTCAGCAGAATGTGCATCCTTTTTACAAGGTCCATAAACTATCTCATAAAGAAAAAGGAAAAGCAACACCTGTTCATGACCTTTTGTATCTTCCCCTCAAAATACAGAACAGAATAAAGAAAACCCTCAAAAGGTTCCTGACACAGCCCATTGTTTTCCAGACAGCAGTTAGAACGTATGATGGGTCTGCTGCAGTTTGCATTGGTAACAGATCCAATACTCAGATTGCAACTGAAAAACGCAAAACAAATTTTGGCTGTCACATGCAGGGAAAAAGATGTGAGACAAATCTCACAAAATGCATCAGAAAGTTGGGGAGATACTTCACCCATGAACCAAGAAGAAATCTCTGGCAAAAACAGGTCACCCTGACTCCTCCATTTGTAAAAGTGACCATGCACACAGGTGCCTCATTGACAGGTTGGGAAGGACATTGGGAGGATTGTCAGGTGGCAGGGGGGTGGTCATATCAATTTCCTAAAGCTGATGGCTGTCATTTTGTCTCAAGAAACTCAAACCTCCGGAGGAGAGACACATTTTATTCATCCTAGACAACACGACTGAAATGTCCTGCATCAAGAAATTGAGCTCATGCCCACCTCCTCTCAATATGCTGATGTTAGCCCTTCTTAGGATGGCACAGGCAAAGAAGTGGCACTTCTCTCTCAATGTAATAACGCCCTCTAGAAGCCTGGAACAAATGGAAAACGATATATATTTTTCCTCCATTGTCCCAGATTTCGAAGGTTTTGAATAAACTCCTTATGTTCAAAAGAACATCTTACCTAATAGCCCCAATTGGCCAAACAAGCATTGGTTCCTATTACTCCAACTACGGACGAAGCGGTCAATTTCCACTACCGGCCACTCTACTATCCAGAAGTAAGACGAGAAGTATTTGTTTACGCATCCTCCTTTCTAAGAAGAGACATTCACGTGGATTTTTTAAATACAATCTACTGTGAAAATTACTCACCCAATATTGCTAGGTGCCTAGTGCAAAAACTACGGACATCATCTATCCAGCAATACCAGTCCGTGTGGAAAATATGGTTAGATTATATCCTTACCGAGAGCCCAATAGAGGTTTCTATAGAAACACTTCTGAATTTTCTTATATACCTCTTTGAAGACAAACATCTTGCACTTACAACAATTATGGCATACAAGGCTGCATTAATGGAATCCTTGCTTTATGGATTCAGGATTGACTCAGCACTAGAAAGTGTCACTTCCCCTCCTGCGGTCCTTATCTCCACAAAGACCCGGTCCCTGAAAGACTTCCAATTACTTGGTGCCTGAAAAAGGTACGTAAACTTCTATGTACCCCTCAATTCAACAGACTTAACCACAACTCGCATGCTCAAAAAGCAATCTTTCTGGTAGCATTAGCATCAGGAGCCAGTATTAGTGAATTAGGCTCTCTTAGATGAGGACAACATATCGCACAAACTGCTGATAACCAATTATTGTTGTCCCCTGGTCCATCATTCCAGGCCAAGAATGAGAATCCTTTAAGGAGGAAATTTATTTTATAAGAAAACTCAATTTAGCAGACAGAATATTTATGCCCGGTTCAAGCACTAAAGGTATTTTCTACATCCTAACACGAATAAGCCACTGTCTCTACAAGGGCTAAGAATAATTTTTGTGTCCCTCATTAAAAAGGCTAACCCACATTCCTTTCCTAGATCACATGATATTAGGAAAGTATATCATTGGCCTTCCTCAGAAATGTATCTTTTTAAGAGATCTCTGAACGTACTGGGTGGTCAACAGAGTCAGTATTCTTAAAACACTACTGACATGAGCTGGAACAAATTGAACTGCACTGTGTATCAGTAGTAGTAGAGTTTGTCCTGATCCAATAGACGCTACAGCAGAAAACCAGGGGTCTCCCTAACAGGTGGGTATGTTGACTATCGCTTGGGAAGGTGCGTCAAGATCGGAACCATATCCAGCATGCTTACGTAAGTCACCATAGAATTTTACACTAAAAGGATATCTTATTGATTGGCTTCATTCTCTTCTTTACTGAAACGACTGGTTTGACCTTGGGCTGGAGATGATATAGTTTGATTTAGAGATACTTGGGATGTAAATTTTGGGAGTGTAAGTTTTTTGCCAACTGTAAATTTCTTTGTAACGCTCCTTTGATGACAAACAGTGACTACGCCATCAAAAACAGGTTTTGACATAGGAAAAACCTATTTTTGGTAGTTGCAGTTGAGTCCTCAAAAACCCTCCCACTTCCCTGATGAAAAGCCATGGGATTTGGGTAAGGTTCATCCTGCGTTGACCAACAGAGTAATGGTTCTTGGCCTTTTAACCAACCCGATCATAAAACAAGATGGCCGATGCGCAATAGTCACTTCTTCTGCAGTTTTTGACAGGAAAACTCGGTACGTACAGCTTTGCTTAAGACAAGACGAAATGCCTTCTTGTCTCTGAAGTCCCATTATAACACTATTAAGTATCATAGTGTTTATCACTATGGCATAATACCTGGCTAGAAAGACCAGGCTAAAAGATATTTCTTTGATATTAGTCTAGTCACCATGCAGTGCTGGCTCACACCATGGAGGGTAAATCCTTTGAGGACTCAACAGTGACTACCAAAAATAAATTTTTCCTATGTCAAAACCTGTTTTATATATGGGAAGTAATGTTGACAGAGAGTGTATCATTTTAATGCCTTGAGCTTTGTAGACATTCCTGTCAAAAAAGGTGCAAAATGTCTTTTAGTAGGGGGAGCTGCTACAGACATTCATGAATTTGAATGCTTATAATAAGCTCTCTGCATATAAAATAATACATTTTGTGATAAGATTTCAAGTCAGACCACAGAAGTTGGAAAAACAGGAGTCGAGAAGGACACTCCTCGCCAACTAGTGATTCACAACAGCACCCATTTCACTCTATGTTACTCCTCTCTTGAACCTTAATGACCTACCATTGTGTTTTTTTGTCTAACCTTTGTGCTGTCATTCCATTTCCTTTCCCAGACTGAGCCCACTAGAAGTGAAGCAAGCTTGCAAAAGTAACAGTAAATGCCCCACTGTTTTGACCCAGGTTGGGAAACTAGGAAAATGTAGGAATTGGCAAAAATTTGAAGATTGGGATCAAGGGCGCCGAAGCAGTTCATCTCACGCAGCAGCATACAGATTCCTTGCCGGTTGGCCCTCCGCCAGCCTCCCCCACCTCTCTCCCTAGTCACTTTTGTGGTGTTACCGATCCAATCCCAGCAAGGTATCTTTTATGAAAGACAAGTCTGGCATTTGCTCTCAAGACGTCTCATCCAAGGTAAAATTGGATTTGGAATTGTATGGCACATATTCTTTTACTGTACTTGAATTACTCTCTTAAATTCACTTCCCATGCAACCTTATTAGGAACCTAAGCGAAATGGTGTCATTTTCTTGTACAACTTAAAACACAAGTGTCGTTCCATTTTGCAGTTCATATTTGACTTTGAAATGCTCTCCCTCTCAGCATTCCCCGTTGAACTTTATTTACTTTAGCATCCGAAGTGATAGTGAGGTTCTGTATTGTAGAATAAGTGATCATGTTTGCTGTGTATTTATGTTTCCACTGAGCCATTCTTCCCTCATCTTTTTTTTCTAAAATTAACGTTTTGTTCACAAGCGCTCGAGAAAGAGAGAGGCTGTTAGTGTAATGATTGTTTATGGCGAGTAATGTGGTTGGTATAACCGAAGGTTTTTTTGTAACACTTATTAAATTTAAACTAGGCTGGTTGGACGGAAGCAATATTCTAGAGCGCTTGTTTTTTTTTTTCTAATTAACAACAGAAGGGGAGAAGGTAATTTTGGGATGCCCAGATTTATAATTATTGGATTTATCGGATAATATTGGAAATGCATCTGTTTATCTATCGGTAAATATTAATTTATCTTTGCTTGGTGTATTTGTGAATGATAGAATCAATTTATTATTTTTATTTTGACTACTGTGTAATAGTTTAGTTAGCTATGAGTGTTGTTAAGTGTTTTTATTTATTAATTTGCAGAAACATGATTCCTCCGATCACATCCGGTTGAGTGAAGCTTCTTTTGCCTCTTCTGTTATAAATGCCAATTGCATGTTGACGACTATACTTGAATAAAAAAAATCGAATAGACTGCTCTTAGAAAATAGTAATTGATTGTTGAGGAATATGCCCGGGAAAGAATTTGATCCACTTTTGATGATGATGATAACGACGCCGACCGAGTAAGGTTCTGAGATTTTACTGTTTCGTCAGATTGACAGGAGTTACAGTTAGCCCATGGATCGGTGGCTAAAGTGCCCGTCTAGACTTTTCAGTGTAGTTTGTGGGGCACGTTGTCCTATTATTTTCAAGTTCTTTGTTATATTTAGGTTGTGGGTATTTTTCATGTTGTTTGCTTTAGTTTGAAGTCGATGTTATGGTGTTTAAAATTATTTGTTTTAGTTTTAGTGAATATAGTTTTAAGGATTATGTTTTTGTTTAATTGTTATTTCTGTATGAGGGTCCAGTTACCAATAACGTAAGAGGGAAGCCTGTGTTGTACTGATTTTTGTAAGAAAAATTCAAGCTTCTTAGTCTTTATTTATGTTATCTATTTATTTATTTATTTTTATTGATTAATTTATTTATTTATTTTGCATCCCGCCACACCTACACTATCTGTTTGGTAACGGGTTTGTTTGATTCAGTGTAAAATCAATGTTGCGAGTATGAATGTAATACCAACGAATGTGAAGTAGCTACTGTCGCATACATAATATAAGCAGGTTAGGGGTAATTATTTGCTTAGAATCATAATTACCTGACCTGTTATCGAATTACAATTAGAACTTTAATTACAAGATGGGGAACAATATCAAATACAATCATTAGTATAATTTCAAAATTTTAATATTTCTAAATTGTAATTGCAGCTACAAAAACATATATCAAATTTATTGCTCAATTACATTTCGCACACCTATTTCCTTGAAAAAAAAACAAGCAAAATGCTGATAGTTGCAAAAAAGACTTGATACTCGAGTTTTGTGTCCTTTTACAATCAATTTCTGCTTAATTGTAAGTTGTAATTTATAATACCTTTAGTAAACATACAAAACAAACTTATTTAAAATATTCTAGACCTCATGCAGAAATTATCGTTAACAACCTATGGTTTGCTTAAGTAAATTGTTAGTGTGTTTTCTGTGTGAAAAATTATAATGCCTATAAGAAAATAAAACTGAAAAATAAAACTCAAACATTGGAAAAATTTATCTAAAAAACATTTTGCAAAAAAGAAAAAACTAATCAATATTATTTTTTTAGAATTGGTAGGTGGCTTGTTAAGATTCTCCCTTAAAACTAAATTGGGTAGCGACTCAAAACACCTCTCTATTGCACTTGATTAAGAGTTGTTCTCAAAAAGTAAGAGGACTGCTCTAGCATAATTTCAAATAAAGTTACTTTATTATTTGAACTTTTCAGTTATAATTACAATTACAATTACCATTAAGTACAAATGAAAAACAAATGCAATTACAATTAACTTAAAAATGTGATATTAAAAAGATTTCAAATAAATTACAATTACTCCAAGCCTGAATAAAAGGTAAGTTTTTATTTGTAATTGGTAAAGCTCTCTTAGATATATTCAAACCTAGGTTAGAGAACTCGCGAGTACTGTTACCGAGCTCATTTTATGAAGCAGTGCTCACCAAGTCATTCAGTTCTCAATACAATGTTATTAACAGGAACATTAATAACATGAGTATATTAGATTTAACAGTAGTATCTTTATTTCATACCATAATGATTACGTTCCTTATTGGCATATCCTACAATCAACGTCTGAATCCCAACGAAAGTGAGGTCGTCAGCAGGATTTTTAAATGGGACAGACTTCATAATCACTCATATGAATCAAAGGGACAGAAATCCGATGCTGCAAGGACGAATTATTACTTTAAGCGACAATGGCCTCTCGATATGAGCCACTGCACGGTGATGTTAGTTAATTTTCCCATAAGAGGAGAGTGACAACTTGAACGACTTGTGTAAGTTGTTAATGCTGAATAACTGGTGAATATGAAGGAATTATGGCCCATGTTACATTGTTTATTTCATTTTGCTTATTTAATGTGAGAGTTTCTTTCTTAAATCTATTCCGTCTCTATTATAATTTTGGTTAGACTAAAAATATCCACAGCCATTCTAACACCACAGTAATATTTCAGGTGCACCTCCATAATTTCACATCGGTGGGTGGTTGGCCCTTACTGACCTCAACCATGAACAAAGTTAGATAGTCCATTGAGCTTTCTCGGCATAATTAATCCTATAAGAGCATTTTATTTTTGCCCACCCTCTCACAGTGATTGTGCATCTTATGATAGATATAGTTTCTATGTTAAATGTAATTTTAGTGATGGCTAAGGAATGATTTACAGTTTTAATAATCACCAACCAAATTGAAATTATTAGTGATAAATTCTATTTTGATATGCTTTTGAAACCAAAAATATATGGCCATGTTTACTAAATTATGATCAACCCAAAGAGTACAAATTCAAAGAATCTAGAATTGATTGCAATATTATATAAAACATTAGTTAAACATTTAGATGTGCTCTCGTAGCTAGGCGAGGGTGTCCACGTAAAACCACCCCAGCTGAGAATGACGCCATTGTCAGGGCGGTTCAAGAGCAACCCTTAACCAACGCCGAGGTCATTTGTGAAGACCTTGGATTAGATGTGTCATCGATGACAGTACAACGTAGACTCCACGCTGCCGGGATTCATCACAGAACTCCAGCAATGAAGGAGCTCTTGACAGAGTGACATCACTTAAGGCGGGAAGGCTTGATTTTGCGCAACATCACGCTGATAGGGGTATGGACTTTCGGGCTGGGACATCTTTAATGACGAGAAGTGTTTCTCATCCACATAGCATGGGAAACTGCAATGTTAGCGAACAAACAAAACTCGGTATGATAAGCAAAATCATTGCTTGCATCAATTATCAATTGCATTCGTCTTTATAATACTTATCAATCTTCAGATTTTGTTCCACGGAAATGGATTTTTCAAATATATAAAGGGAGTAAATCTAAATAAGGAGATTCATATTTAGGTAAGGGACAGTGGCATAATTTGCTCTTTTTCCTCAAATAATTAAATAATTAGATATATATATATATATATATATATATATATATATATATATATATATATATATATATATATATATATATATATATATATATATATTTAATACTCCAAACTATATATATATATCTAAATTATATATTATATATATATACTATATCTATATATATATATCTATGATACTATATATATCTATATAATATAGTTTGGAGAATTAAATTCTCAGTGATGAACACACTGAAAGAATTCTATTGATTGTCTAATTATTATTATTTTGCGGAAAAAGAGCAAATGATGCCACTGTCCCTTACCTAAATATGAATCTCCTTATTTAGGTTTACTCCCTTTATATATTTGAACAATCCCATTCCGTGAACAAAATCTGAAGATTAATAAGTATTATAAAGACGAATGCAATTGATAATTGATGCAAGTAATGATTTTGCTTATCATACCGAGTTTTGTTTGTTCGCTAACATTGCAGTTTCCCATGCTATGTGGATGTGAAACACTTCTCGTCATTAGAGATGTCACAGCCCGAAAGTCCATACCACTATCAGCGTGATGTTGCGCAAAATCAAGCCTTCCCGCCTTATGTGATGTCACTCCGTCAAGAGCTCCTTCATCGCTGGAGTTCTGTGATGAATCTCGGCAGCGTGGAGTCTACGTTGTACTGTCATCGATGACACCTCTAATCCAAGGTCTTCACAAATGACCTCGGCATTGGTTAAGGGTTGCTCTCGACCCGCCCTGATAATGGCGTCATTCTCAGCTGGGGTGGTTTTCCAAATGGCTTCAACCTTTAACCTTAAGGCCCATACGTTGCAGGTGACATGGCAGGATCGAACCACCTCAACGATGTTACGGGATTCGTATCTGCAATGGGGGAAAATCTGGTGTACAATACAAAATTATATATGTGTATAATATATATATATATATATATATATATATAGATATATATATAAAATATATATTAATATATATATAATATATATATATACATATACATATATATATATATATATATATATATATATATATATATATATTATACATATATTTAATTTATATTATACACCAGATTTTCCTCATTCAGATATGAATCCCGTAACATCGTTGAGGTGGTTCGATCCTGCCCTGTCACCTGCAACGTATGGGGCTGGATGTGTCTGCATGGTATGGGTGATGTATTCCGTATCAATGGACGATTTACAGCAGCTAAGTATGTTGAGCTGCTGCAAACCTTCTTGCCTTCGTTAAGAGAAAGGAATTTTTTCCTTTTCCACCTGGGCCCGTCCTGTTCATGCACGACCGTGTCATTCATACTGGTCATATTGTTCAAGAGTGGTTTTTGCTTCTTCTTGAATGGAAGAGCAAAGAAGCAGATATGAATGTGATTGAACATGTGTGGATGGAGACTACAGCAAATTCTCACCTTGTTCATTCGATGCCTGACAGATTGAGGGAGGTTACTGTGAGGGAGGGTCGATGGTCAAGGTATTACATTGATAACACATGTGATATTTTTTCTGTAATAGGATATAAAATTTCTCATCTTTTATTTTGTTCTCACTAGTAGTTATTTGATTATATGTTTTAATAAACATGATTCACAAGAAGTTTTTATTGTAACCATGATATTCTTGATCAAATGTTCGAGGTACCTGTAAACAAAAAAATAATTGTACAATGCCTCCATACAATAATGAGTTGTTGCGAATTATTCCCTCACAACGGGGATTACTTGTTTACCAGGGGCTATTGGCAAGATAGCCTAGCCTTTGCACAGACTTCAGTCCCAAACTCACAGGACTAGTGAAGATGGCGGCAAATTTTTGGTTTTTATTATAAATAAACGATCTTATGTCTTCCCTTACAATGCATTCGAAACAGTACGTCCATTTTACACCTGAAAGATACCCCACTATGATATAGCTGACCACGTGATCCTTATGGGAACACTGGCCTAATCAGCACTTACACAATTAATAAACCAAGATAATGACAGGAGGTCGGGGAATGCGAATACACTAATAGAAGTATAGTTTCAGTATGAAATGCAGAACAAATTCCCACGACTATGCTCAATTACCAACCCAAAAAAGGCCCAAAACATATTAATCAGAGAAGGAACCATCGTTCCCGCTGTCTGCTTTTTTCTTCCATATTTCGTGCTCCGAACACGACGGAATCAAATCGAGAGGAAATGTTGCAATCATTTTTTTCATGACAAGAGTATTGCTGTAAACTTTCCTGCTTACTCGGGCCTCACATGTTTTTTATGTCTCTTCCTAGTCACTTTTTCTTGATAAAAACATTGAATTATTGAAGTGAATGAGTCGCCAAGCACTGTTTCCATACATGGGGTCGGTAACAGCATTGGTAAATTGCCTTAACTATACTTCGTTCACTGTGGTGTGCCCGGTACAGATTTATGTGGCTAATTTTCGTTATGTGTTAATCATATTAGCTACTTGGAGTCTATTAAAATAGTTTTCGTTATTTGAAATGTAATGCTTTTATAAGTCCTAGACGGATATTTTTCAATGTATCTTTGGTCCTAAGTTATATTACCAACAAGAAAGATGTGGCATATTTCTTGGCTGTCGTTGTTATTTCCGAGTATAGGGGTCATATGCTTTGTAAGATATTTTAAAAGGTAACTGTCAATAATGCTCTCTCTACGTCAGCCACTATAAGGACAGCTCAAATGCCTTCACTTTTAACCTTAAGCCAAGAAATATAGGTATGGTTTATAATATATCAGCGAATACATCATTTTAGAAAAACAACAGGTAACCCGTAAAAGGTCAACCACGTCACGTGACGTGTTGCAGAAGTCGTCCCACACAGGTTATCCACGTCATATGACGTTCTTAAGTTTTTAAATTTGCGCGCCTTCATACCTCATTGTATCGATATTGTTTCAGTACTACTTAGTACCTTATTAGTCATCATGAGGAAAGGTCTTGCTGGCCGCTTGCAATGCTTGTCGTCCGTCAATTTGTATGAACTGCACGGGGGTTGGGAGGTATGGATGCCCTAGGAGGTTGTCAGAAATGTCAAACCAGCTAATCCTGGATGACGAAGGACTGGTGGTGATGTAACTTTCTGCCTCACACCTTCGATTTTGATTTTGATAGAGTATATCAGGAAGAAAGTTATTTTTAAATTTTCTTTTAATGATTCTATAATGGAATTGACTGTAGAGGAATCAGATCGTTACTTTCATTTTATGAAATGGGTTAATATATCCAGCGAACACTCAGGGAACAACAGTGGTATGACATCACAGTATCAGAGATGATAAATTTCTTTGACTTGGTTATGCTTATGGGTATTGGCAGGAAGGGCAATTATCGTGATTATTGGGTCGCTGATCCTCTCCTGAATACACAAAATTTTTCTAAAGTAATGTCTTTGAGTCGTTTTATAAACAATTACGTGCATTACATTTCTATGATCTTGAATTCGTGCAGTTTGATCATATAAGAAATAGATGCAAAGAAGAGTTTTACCCCTTATGTAATGTGGTTATAGATGAGATCCTCGTTTTAAGGAGAGATATATAAATTAGATAGTATATTCCTGCCAAACACCACAGATGTGGATTGAAACTTCGTTTTATATGACTGTCAAACTGGTTTTGGTCAAGATCTTATAAAGAAAATGTAGTTTGTAAGTTGTAGTACTGAATAAAAAGTAAAATAAACCTGTTTCTACATTCAATTTTGTAAGACAAATTAATACAATAAATTGTTCGTATTAGTGGTAAAAAATTTAATGGTGGATAGGGGACTTATTAGGAAGGTATGGAGTGTCAAAGAGAGAGAGAAAAAAAAAACAAAGCGATGAAGCACAAAAACACCGCAAGGATTATGCCTCAGCAGCCAGCGCCTAATGCAAAACTTACGATTTTGGACCATAAAACGTGGAAGTGTGCCTTTTAAATGTCATTTTCTTTCTACAGGGATCATTTGGCATTGATAAAGCCAAAAAAATTCTTCTAAATTTTTCACAACCTGAGGGAGTAAACCTTGTTTAACAAGTACGTAACCTCTTACGGGTTAAGTCCTGTAACTGGTGTTCTTTAGAAACTATCGGTTATTTATCGACAATAAATGTGTGGTATAAGCGCGATTTTTTTCTGGAAAATTTCTTGATACTTTAGGGGAAGCGTTTAACGAAAAAAAAAAAAAAAAAAAAAATCCCTGATATTTCACGTACGGACTCGTACACCTCTAGACTATATTCTCAGAAAATTTCATTGAAAAATTCGCAGTAGTTTTGGGGTTATAAGCCAAAACTGTAATACTAGCATTGAGAAAATTACATCTTTCGTATAATATTATGATAACTTCAGTATATCGGTAGTAATTTCAATTTAGCTATCAAAGAAGAATATCTAAATGCAGTATATGGCAACCCTATGGCAACTATATCCTTAGGCATCCGCTTTGATTCGCCTTATGGCGGGTGGGGGGGGGGGGGGGGTGGGGGGGGGTGGGGGTGGGGGTTCCCTCTCACCCAACCTCACCCTTGTCATATTTTACTTTGCAAGTCAATTTTTTTTTTTTACTTCTCTTGGTTTTTTAATACTTCTTTCTTCAGAAGAAACCATGCCAAGAACAAGAAAATGTCAACTTTGCATTCCATAAGAGAAAGAAAGAAAAGACATGAAGATGAAGGTGCTGACAGTCAGTGGTCTGTCTAGTGGGTGGGTGGGGCAAGATTAGGCTACCACTACCCAACAACAACTATTACCTCATACATCTACCTCTCGTGCTGAACATATTCAGGAAGAAATTTTAGAAGAGGAAATTGTTCATCGGTACTTATTACGAGGGAAATTGTTAGAAGAATTGGAGAAAGAAGAGAAAAAGGGTGGTGGATGATTCTCAGAACACTGTATAAGTGTGAAGAGGCTGAAAAAACTTATAAACTTCAGATATAAATGCAAGAAGAAGCCCCTTTATCGGTATGAAATGGCGCCTGGTGTCGTAGAAATGGTTATAGATATTCAATGCAGAAGATGCAAACGAAAGATCGTCTTTCCAAGAGAGAAAGGAGGGGGAGCAGGAGCCTAAATATATAAAATATAATCCAATACACATAAAAAAATAATCACAGATAACGCAAATATGATATAACATATCAAACTTGTCATAAAAACCTCAAACTGTGTGACAAGAAGCAAATGAATAGACAGACAAGTAATAAATATCGTCATAAAACTGTAGGCCGATATCTCAAAACTAAACGTATCGACCTTCAAATGGAAACTCCGACGTAACGAATTCACCTATCTCAAAAAAATTTGGGATTCATTTTTCCAAGAAATCAATCCAAGATTTTTCAAAAATCGAAAACTTGTAAACAAAAAATTAAAGAAATTGGAAAAAAACGCTCTATTAGTTTATTCTAATATATAATATCTGTCTACCAAGTAAATTTCAGTTCTTACGTTGCAATAGTTACGGCCGTTTTTTTTTTTTTTTTTTTTTTGTTTTTTTTTTTTTTTTTTTTTTTTGTACTGATGAAAAATAAATAAACATAGTTGTTAAAGTTCTTTGGTTTTCATACGAGTATTTAAAGATGCTTCATACACAGTACTACCAAAATCTTATACGGTTGTATTTGCTTTTAACCATTAATACGAAGAATGGTTAAATAAATCTATTTCTTTGGAAAGAAATTAATAAAATCTGAATGAAAAAGACACAAAAGAAAATAACTGGACAGGTAAGAAGCAAACACTTTTCCTCGACTCCAAAAGTTTTAACCAAAATATTCAAGGAGATTTATCTGTGCAGAAAGCATTTTAAAGGACCTTCTATACCCGAAGACATGGCAACTCTGCTTTTTCTACCTGGCCCCACCAGAGCGATCTTAGTAAGTGAAATATACAGGTTTGAATATATTTAAGGAAGCTTTTACGAATTACACAAATAGTTATCTTATAATAAAAATGTGGCCGAAGCTACTTCATACTCGTAGGTATAACAGTCATACTCCGAAAATCGATTTTCACGATGAATCAAACAAACCCCAATCAAAAACAGATAGTACTGCGGTGGTGGGCGGAGCTATAAAGAACAACAACTCGCAGCGCAGTAAGGGGTCAAAGATTACACTTGCTCAGACCGAGGTGTACCAGCCAAACCTGTGTCCAACTGTACATGCGCTGCTGCAAAATCTTAATTACTTTTAATTTAGCCATAAAGATTTTCCAAGAGTGTATCTGATTTTCTATTTGCTTTGTTATCTAACATTAACCACAGTGCCATTGAAGTGTTGATTTAAATCTAGCTGTCTCGAATAGTTAGTCTTGTTTTGTTTTCTTTTGAGTAATTAAGTATATTTTTGTAGTTCAGAGTTTAATTCAGTGCCCAATATAACTGTTGCAATTGTCTTGTGTGTTGATCAGAGATTCCCAGTAATCACACTACTATATTCAGTATTAGTTCCTCCTTTATGGTTACATATATGTAGGTATGTTAAACCTCTGAGTTTACCTAACTTCCTTCACTCTGTAACAGGCCCTAGGCAATAATCTTACATTTTTCATATTTGTGTTATGGTTCGTTAATTCATTATTGGCCTTAAATTACCGCAACTCAAATCCATTGCTCTTGAAAGGAACCACATACATACATACATACATACATACATACATACTACATACATACATACATATATATATATATATATATAATATATATATATATATATATATATATATATATATATATTATATATATATATATATATATATATAATATATATATATATATATATATATATATATATATATATATATATATATATATATATATATATATATATATAGATATATTATATAGATATGTATTATATTATATAATATAATATATATATATATATATTTATATAATATATAATAGATCTATATGTATATATATATATATATTACTATATATATATATTCTTACAGGTGTGATTGATTAATTTTTCATTTATACAGTGGTCCCCCCGTATTCGCGGGGGATGCGTACCAGACCCCCCCGTGAATAGTTAGAACCCGCGAATGTTTGGAACCCCTATAAAAAAGCTAAAAACAGCCTATTTTGATAGTTAAAACTCAAGAAAAACCACTAAAAATTCTCATACTTGGTTTTTTTAATAGTTTTATCACAAAAAGTGCATTTTATGATGAATTGATAAAAAAAAACCCAGGAATTTGTGGATACTTCTCATAGAAAAAAGGGAGGGTTTTGACGGAGGAAAAATCTATTTCTGGGGAGAGACCTGTGTCGCCCGGTGAAAAGGTCCTTCTTAATACTTTTCTGATATAATAATTTCCAAATATACCAGAGAAAGTTAAACCATTTGGTATGCAGAGGTTACTACCTCGCTGCGAGCACCTCAAGGGCGTCGTGTATAAAGAAAGGGCGTGTGAAAGCCACTAAACACAGGTCATCTTCCAATTAGATTACTCCTTCGTCAACATATGAACACGGGATGTGCCGACACAGCGGTCTCCACCACACCGCTCCGACTCACCCAGTCCCCGCCCGATGCGAGCGCCATCTTACATCCTTCTGTCATAGATTTCAGTAATGGCTTGGAAAGGAATGGGATGGGAAACAGGGTAGGGTTTTCACCGGGCGACACAGGTCTCTCCCCAGAAATAGATTTTTCCTCCGTCAAAATCCCTTTTCTGGGTCGACCTGTGTTCGCCGGTGAAAAAATACCAGAGAATGCCTTCCAAGCTCATGAATTGAAATTAATAAAAAGGATAACGAAAACATCATAATAGATCCAATCTTCATTAAGTAATAGTAGAATATAAACTTAATGTCTAAAGTTAAGAATATAACTTATATATAGCTTAATCCCTAAATATGCATACATCAATCTTAATTTCTAAACTTAAGAATATAACTTATATTATAACTTAATTACTAAATATGTATACCTAAACAAAAATGTAAACGATCATATACATTTAATAATCTAATATATACAGGTATGATTAAGCCGAATCTAAGAATGAACGATATTCTATAGGAGAAGCATGATACTTGGGTGGCTGAATCTGATCTACCGAGGTGAGAGGCATCGTGGCGAGAGTGGCAGGTAGAAAGGTGACAGTATAAGGAATGGGACGAAATTGAAGTAAGGAAAGTTAGTCAGAAGAGATTAAACTCCCCGCCGCTATAGTGGAAAATTTTAAGGCTTGAATATTTCTTAGATAGTGGCGTTTAAAGACCCGAGGAGATTTCCAACCCGTATATTCTTAAGGTCATCAAAATTCAATATTTTGAAAATAATTAATTGAGGTAGCTATAGCCCCATCGAAAATATCATGAGCATGTGGAAAAGATTCTGGATTAGCTTGCTTTATGAAGTAGAGTATTTGCTGTCTAATACCTGAATTGAGATAGTACCCCGCCCTTTCTCTCTGGCAAATAAATGACCAGAGGAACATGAGGAGGATCTAGCTAAAAAGGCTTTAAGAGTTACCACAGGACATAGGGATGTATCCTGAAGTAGAGGAATAATTTTCCAAGGAGACCTCTTATTTTTGAGGATCTTCATTTTAGCTAGGAAACTCTATCCGGAGAGAGAGTACTATCTTTCTGATGGGAGGAAATCTAAGTTCTCAGGATACGTGAGAGATCTGCTAATTCGTGATATTCTGGCACCTGAGGCCATGGCTGTAAGAAACCAAAGTTTTTCTCAGTAGAGAAATTTGTAAGAGGCAAGATTCGTTGTTGATATCCGAGGCTAGTTTTAAAACATCGTTTAAAAAAAACCACGTGACCTTTTGAGGACGAATTGTAGGTCTAAGTCGAGCACAAGCTTTGGGAATGGATGAAAAATAAGATCTGCTAAATTATATTAAATCCAACTTGAAAAATCTTTTCAGAGCCGACTTAATCGTAGTAATAGTACTAGCGGCTAGGCCTTTATCAAACAAGGTTTTAAAAAATGAAATGGCCGAAATTTGGGGTCATTTGCAGAATATCTAAATTCTTTATAAACTCCGCTAACTTCTTAACAGCCGAATCATATTGCCTAAGCGTTGAATCCCTTTTGTCAGATTCTATGAATAAGACGTTCTCCGGATCGATATTTGCATCTTTATGAGCAGCAAATTTCATGAAGTCCACAAGTTAGGGTTTGAACTACTCTTGAGGAAGCTGACATAGTCTGAGTTTGAACATTTTGTGTCAACTTTGGATGTGGGATCCGTCTGGGATGGGAGCTTCAGCTCTAGTAGGAGCGGAAACCAATTGCTTTTGGGCCAGTTTGGGTGTTACTAGGGCCCACCTGATCCTTTGAAGAAACGTAGTTTGTGTAACACCTTCATCAGAGATTCACTGGAGGGAACAGATAAATCTTCTGCCAGTGGTTCCAATCTAAGGTTAATGCGTCCATGGCATAGGCCTGAGGGTCCAGGTTGGGGGCTACGTAGCAAGGAAGTTTGTGGTTGGTGCATGTCGCAAACAAGTCTACCTGGAGATCTGGAACTAGTCTGGTTATCCACCGAAATGAATTCATGTCTAGGGACCACTCCGATTCTAAATGGCTTGGTTCTGGATAAAGCGTCCGCTATAACATTTTTTACTCCTGCCAGATGTGTTGCTGACAGGAACCAGTTTCTTTTTGCTGCCAAGGAAAATATTGCTACTAGAACATGATTCAGATTGGGTGATTTGGAACCTCCTCTGTTTATGCAGTGGACTACCACTGAATTGTCTGAGACTATCCTCACATGACTTGTCTTGTGGTGATGCAATTGTTTCAAGGTTAGAAACACTGCCATGCTTCCACTTTATGCATTTATGAAACTGTTTCATATTGAGTGACCAGATTCCCTGAAACTTTGGTGTTGGGAGTAAACCCCCCCAACCACTGAGTGACGCGTCTGTATGAATCGTCACTTGAGGAGGGGGATTTGTGTAAAGGAACTGATTTGGTCGTTTCTTGGACTGTGTCCATGGGAGTAGTCTCTTTATTAAAACGGAGGGAATTGTAGATACTTGTCTCTTAAATGTATCTTTGCTCTCTTTTTCCAAACTCGATTGATGTCCTTTGAGTTTGGCTTTCAGTAGGACGTCTGTTACTGGGAGGCAAATTGGAGTAAGCCAAGAATTCTTTCTAAAGCTCGTCTTGTTATCATTTGTTCTTGATCAATTGTTTCGTTGCTAATGCTATCTCTTTGGCTTTCTTGGGTGGAAGAGATAGCTTGTGCTCTTTCAAGTCCCAATGAATACCCAGCCACCCAATCGAACTGACTTGCTGGTTGTAGCCGGGATTTTTCGAAGTTCAACTGAAATCCTAGACTTTGCAAGACTGAATTACTTTGTTTGTTGCTTTGTGGCAATCTTCTACTGTTTTCGCCCAAATGAGCCAATCGTCTAGGTAGGCTACTAGCAGTATTCCTTGGTTCCTGAGTTGTTGTAATACTGTCTCTCCTAGTTTCGTAAATATCCTGGGAGCAAGTTTGAGGCGAACGGGCAATCACCTTGAATGCATAGGATTTTCTGCCTAAGCGGAGCCTAGGGTAGGGAGAGAAATTTCTTGCCATCGGAACTGATAATAAGCGGTCTGTAAGATCTATAGAGGTGGTGATGGCCCCACGGGGAAGTAAGTCGTACCTGTGAGACAGTCAGCATACGGAACTTGTCGCAGAGAAATGTAAGAATTCAGTTTGGACAAGTCCAGGACTACTCTTTCTTTTGTTCGAATTCTTCTTTGGAACAGTGAACAGACGCCCTGGAATTTTAGGCTTTTTACTCTCTTTATAGCGTTTTTCTGTAGGAGATCTTTGGTGTATTCTTTCAGATCCGGTGTAGGTGTCTGAAAGAAATTCACCGGAGGAGGTGGGGACCCTTCTTCCACTTCCAACCCAGACCCTTGGCAAACAATACTGTGTGCCCAAGGGCTGAATGGTCCATTGATCTCTGAACCGGTACAGTCTCCCTCCTACCCAGTCCTTCTCATTGATTATGGGTCGGTTCTTGTATCCTCTACCACCCCTTGCGCCTCTGGTTCTAGGTCCGCCACGTTGGCGGAACTGTCCTCTAGCTCTATTACCACCGGATTGTCGAGGGTATCCTCGAAAGGCTCCGGTGGCTTCGTAGGCCGGGGTTAAATGCCGGAGAAGACATCCATGTTGCAGTGGCTGGTGACTGTACGCCCTGAGTGCGGGTACAATCAAAATAAATTGTGTGGTTGGAGTGGTTTTTGATGTCGAAGGTTTCGACACTTGGGTTGGAGGATTTGTTTGTTGTCGTTGCTGACTTCGGAACCCCTTGTAAGTAGTAAAATACTTTTGTTTCTTCTTTGGGTTCTGGTGCTTTGCTGTAGGGTCGAACTTCCGTTTGGAAGAGAGACCCCAACGAACTCGAAGGTTTTGGTTCGTCCTGGCCGCCTCCTGTAGCACCTTGTCTACTTCTTCTTGAGGAAATAGATTCTTTTCCCCAGAAGGAAGACTTGATCAGTCTATTAGGCTCGTGCCTAATAGTCGCCTCAGCTAACACTGTTTCCTGCAGCTTTTCCTGGCTGCAATGAATTCATGAAGGTCCAGCTGATAAGTTTTGTAAGAGCTCTTAGCTAAGACCTTGAAAAGCTGCTCTTCTTTATATATGGAGGCCACCACTCCAGTGATGTCACTAGCGTTGATGGACCTAGCCAACCTTGATCTTGCCTCAAACTCTGCCTTAAGTAAGTTATCGCAGTTTTCGGGAGTCTTTCTGAAAACAAAGAAGACGCACAGTCTGCGTCTAGTTTTCCGACTGTGAAAGTCGACGGAACGTCCTGCCAGAATTCTCTAGTGGCTGGCATGAGGAGGGAGGTAGCAATCCGTCTCTTTGAGAGTCGGCATTGGCTAGATCATCATTCTCAGCCTGAATTGTAAGCTCTGTGATCTTATCAATGAACGGAGAAGCGCTGTCCTGTGGAGATGTAAAGATCGTAATACGAATCTTTGTGAGGGGTTAATTTGTGTTGTACAACCCCAATCATCATAATGCGAGCCCAGACAGCTTGGGCTTGTTCCTTTTGGGAAAATAACTGTTTCCTTAGGAACTTTTATCCATTCTGACTAATGCATTCTCCGTCAGTCTGCAAACCCATTGAAAGGAAACTGAAGTCCTTCTGGGTAGAACTCGAAATCCGACAATGTCGAGTACCCAGACCCTCAAGGGTTAGTGTGCCATCCAAGTATGGAGCGTGGAGTGCAAACCGCCAAGGGTTGTTCTTATCGAACGGCAGTAATTTCGATGCATCCGGAACTGTCGATGGAGCAGCTTGAGTTCCGGATTGGAGTATACCTGCGATCAGATCTCTGATCGGCTTTCTTTTAGCTGCTCCGCCACTATGTCAGTCACCGACTGCGTGGCTGGAGTGGGAGCCGAGTAGGAGGAATTCTCTCATCCAGTCTCTCATCCACTACCTCTCTAAAACCTTGACAAAAGTTGTACACGAGGAGGTCAGATTGTAAGTCAAGCTCCGTCGTCTTGGGTTTAGCGGACTTACCCTCTGTCCTTTAGAAGGAGGAGGTGCCTTGGCAGCTGGCGAAGAATCATACGACGTCGATGGCCTAGGGGCCGGAGACGACGCTGATTTCGCCAACGGAGTTGACTTAGACGCCTTCGATGAAGGCTTTGATGCCTTCAAAGGCTTCACCTTGGGTCGGACTGACCTAGAACCTTCCCAAGGTGAAGGAACAGATTTATCGAAGCCTAGAAAAGAAGAGGAAGAAGAAGAGGGGGTAGGAGAAATGAAGGATCCTGCCGGAACCTCTACGCCACTTACCTGCTCATCCATCGGTTCTAGATGGATGTCTAGAGCAGCCACATCTCCCGTCAGTTTGTTGGTCGTCCTGGTTTGGAGCCATAGCCGCTCGAATGGCTTCTATAATCGGAGCAGCTACTTCACTCTTTACTCCAGCCGACGGAGAACCGGGGAACAGACGGGTAGCTAAAGTGTTATCCAACACATAAGGGCAACCTTGTGGAGCGTTACGGCCGAATCCAGACACCCACTGTCGAAGACTTGCCTTGGCCGCCTTCAAACTCTCCTCATCGCCTGTAAGAGGGGGATAGGAATAAACGGGGTCGCATTGACTAACACTTAAACTATAATTATGTCTATCTTAATCAAAACAATCAAGAATTGTATACCCATTTGATTGTTTACTTGATCTTACCTCATCGTTTAACAAGATTGAGGTCAACTCAAAACACCATGCGCAAGACTCCGGGAACCAGATCATGTACGGGGTCTGGCCTTCTTCAGCAATGAAAGAGATCGAGCAATGAGCGTGGGACCGACAGCAGTCATGTCCCACCGGATCACTGAAATTCCCAGGGCATCCTTGGAAGGCGCAACGGACTTTCTGTAATATAATATTTTAAATAAGTACTCACTCTCCTTAATGAACTAACTTAGAAATAGAGCATGCAAGTATTCTTAACTTAGCATGCATATAAAGTCTCGTTGTAGCTAATACTATTAAACGGAGAGTGTAACGTATGTTAAACCGAAATATTCACAATTTTATTCCGTATATCCCGGATGTCCGGTGATCTCCGGAGAAAATGACTATCGTATCAACAAGGTAAATCCATATTTCTTTTTAGAGAATAATATTTAATCTTGCTAATCTCCGGTGAAGTACATCACCGGAGCCATATTACCGGAGCTGAGGATGTGTACCATATCGAGAAAACGGAAAGCCTAACAGGGGAAGGTGTTCCCAATCGGCCTAGGCAATTGCCGGAGATGATGTGCCAAAAATCTCATACCACATGATAAAATCAACTAACATTTCTAATGGTAACCTTTAATAAGACGGAGTCTCCGTCGGTGGATCTCCGGCGAACGGGAGTTCCGTAAGGTAATTCTTATTGAATTACTCACCACTCCACCTTTTCCATATCTTCCCCAAGCCATGGCGGGGGGAGAAAGGAAGGGGGCTTATGATAGAACATGCTGGGCGGAATACCGAAAGAAACGCAAATGGCGGCCGATAGTGGTTGATCTTAACCACGATGTTAATGGACCATTCGCGATAACTTATAGCGTATAGTACCACCAAAAACAGAATTACCTATTAAAGTTAATTCTTCGGTAAAGTCGGGGAACACTATAGCAAGTGATTCCCAAGACTACGTTTATCATTGTCATTAACACTTGGTGTACTCTATGATACAATGTTATCGGTCTGGACCAAGAACAGAGGCTAGGCTAACTATGTTCAAGAATGGTACTACCTCTATGTATGGAAAAACCTTGAATGAAAACATAAAATATAATAGTTTATCTAGATTAAACTAAAGCCTAATAACCTTAATACGTAGCCAAGCTTAAAGTACAATCAGGTCCACGAAGAGAGGGGGATTAATCCAGCCTCTTTTGCACACGGAAGGGGGACATCTTTCCCCAATTCTCTGTAACCTATGTACTTAGAACTGTTAAGATAGTACTTAACTTAGACTAACAAAAGGGGGAAATAATCCAACCTTGTTAGTAATATTGTTCGAGCGGGCTACTACAAGGTAACTGAAAAGAGGGGGATGTCTCCAGCCTCTTCCAGTACTAGACAGTAGTTAATACACTTCGTATATGAACGACCAGTTCCTTATGATAAACCATAAAACTACATAAACTGATATTCATAAATAAAGACATGAGTAAGCGAGGAAGAGAGGCCTAGCGTAAAACACCACAAAAGGCCAACCGCAACCGCGGCCCGATGGTCTGACGCGGTATTTCACCTTATAGACTAAAACAGTAAAGAATTTTCTCAACGTTTTAAATACTGTTTGGACATGTAAGATGCTAATAAATATGCACTATTCTGACTGTCCAAAGGAGCCCTCTTCCTCGCTTAAACAAGACTACTTTATAATAATAACGGGACTCGTGAGGTCCAATATTATAAACTGTGCAAATACGTACAAACTCCTGAAGTTAAACTGAATTATAATCTGCACAGTAAACACTCTGTGAGACGAACTATCGAATGTGGCATTAAAAAGGAAAGCTAAAAGCTATCTTAAAATACACGTAGGGGCATACCGAAACCAACATGTGCTTTGTTTTACGATCGGTTGTAAGCGCATGGCCGGTACCATGCTATAAAACCCAAAATTACGTGTAAATACCGATTCATAAGCTGTTTTTTACAAGAAAACAGAATTTATGGTACTTAACATTGGTCCAGGTGAAGGTAGAGCTTCAGCCATGATGAAATAAATCCAGAAATCGTAGGAAAATACAGACACGATTCGCACAATTACAACGCTCACGAGTCCAAAAGAAGGATGTTAGATGGCGCTCGCATCGGGCGGGGACTGGGTGAGTCGGAGCGGTGTGGGGTGGAGACCGCTGTGTCGGCACATCCCGTGTTCATATGTTGACGAAGGAGTAATCTAATTGGAAGATGACCTGTGTTTAGTGGCTTTCACACGCCCTTTCTTTATACACGACGCCCTTGAGGTGCTCGCGCGAGGGTAGTAACCTCTGCATACCAATGGTTTAACTTTCTCTGGTATATTTGGAAATTATTTATATCAGAAAAGTATTAAGAAGGACCTTTTCACCGGCGAACACAGGTCGACCCAGAAATACAGTGAATGCGCGAATTTTCCGTGAATAATGCAGGGAAACGTTCCCGAGAGAAATCTGCGAATCTGTGAGTCCTCGAAAGTGTGAGTCTGCGAATCCGGAGAGCGCAAATACAGGGGGCCCACTATATATTTTATGCACATATGCCAAGCACTGGGGCAACTAAGGCCAATGAGTGCTATAACAGAAATTGACAGAGAAAAACATTGGAAGGTGTAACAGGAGGAAAACCTCACAGTTGCACTACGAATCAATTCTTAGGAGAGGGTGGACAGTATGATGGAAGAAAGAGAATATGAACGGAGGTTCAGTAAAAGAAATAAAAGCAGTCATAGCTATGGGCCAAAGGGATGCTGCAAAGAACCTTAAGGCAGGCCAACACTGCACTGCATGAGGTGCATTGACGGCACAAGCCACTTACTGGACTTGCAGCCGGAAGAAGGGTTACCTACAATACTATACAAAGGCTTCTTACTGGGAAGCAAACCCGGATCTTGTTTCCCCGACCCTACTACCAAAGCCAATTGAGCAACCACCTCCCTCAATGCCTGCTCCACCCTACCGAACCAAGGTAGTTTACATGAAGTATGGTTTTGTTGAGTAAAGCTCTTCAAACATCGCCAGGTTAGGCTTCGATGGTTTTTCTGCGACCATGGACTGAGGAAAAAGGTAGTGAATGAGCTCAACCATTCGCTTATATTCGGTCTCACCCGCATAATGAAAACCCAAATCTGAACCCGGACCTTCGTCCTCTCCAGAGAGTTCCTTGTGTATCTCGTCAGGGCATAAAGAAGCAGAAAAGGAGGGAGTACGGACCCTTGAATTACCTAATCCCGAGGCAGAGAAACCCAGCACCTCCGAACCCTTATCTTCCATACCTAAGCCTAACTGTAATGACCCCAAGCCAACTGCAAAGGATTGCGCCAAACCTTTGTCGCCCCCAATCACTGACGTAACATCTGACACAGCCAAACTGTCCATGAAAGTTTGTGCCACACCCTCACCGATCATACCTGGTACCAACCTACTGAGGTGAATGGACCCCGGTTGCACAACCTCGGCCCTCAATGAATGAGGATGGCGTAGCCTGCGCGCCAACTGTAGCCGAACCTACCAAACCTGGGTTCTACAAAGCTGAAGGAACCAGATCCAGAGTGAAACGTGTCGGATAACTAGCACCAGAACCAATGAGTGGAGAAGCTGCAATACCTATACCACCTGTGAAAACCATTGTCTTAGAAGGACAGACACCCACAACTGCGGAAACATCAAAGGAAGAAGAGGGAGTTCCAGCCCCCAAAAGCCCCGACACCGAAACCGAACCAGAACCAACACCATAACCCTTATTCCAAACACCTGTACCGCCCTGAACCGGAGGAAAGAAAGCCAAAGGAGGAGGAGGAGGAACGAAAGAAGTCACACTCGGAACCACCATTGGTCCCCCAATTGCGGAAGTTGGACAGGTAGCCGATATATCTGTCGGGGCCCGGCCCGTACTTACTGTAGTGGTTAAAACCTGACTGTGGTCTACTGACAGCAAAATTACTAATGAACGCCTATTTGCTGCTATTCCTGAAGGCCGAGGAACCGTTGCTGAAAGCAATCCTGAGGGAATCTGAGGAGCCAAAGCCAAATCTCTCAAAGGTGCCTGATGCACTTGCTCCATACCCAATGACTTGCTGCCTAAGCCTATCGGCAGATTTAAACTAAACATATTTTCAAATTCCTTTCCAGAAAAGGAGTACCGGAAACCCGGGATGAAACTTGACCTGGGAAAAAGACATCACTCGAGGTACGCCTCTGGAAGACATCTGAGAAAATACCGAGGAAGGTACCGAAGGAAGCACAGAAACGTGACTCGAAAAGGAAGAATGAGAGAAGTCCTGAGAGGTCTGTTTAGAAGGTAAAGAAATTGGAATAACTTCTGAGACAGGTGGAAAGAACGAAGAGGAAGAGGAGATAAAGGAAGGAGACGAAGCCATCCTTTTCAAGGAAAAGAAATATATAGATTCATTCCCCCCTTGATAATCGAGACATTTCATTCATAAACTCAGGAGAATCCCTGAGGACATGATCCTGAATGTTAGGAAACCCCAGGTGAAAACACTAATTGTCTGTAACCCTGAGAGAGACCTAAGAAGTTTATATTATACCCCGCTAAGTTAAAAGGAGTCTTATCAAACAAGCTCTCAGCGGAGAAAGGCTCCTAGATAACCCCCGAAGGGAAAGGAACCTTTGATGAGGAAGGGGATTCCTCCTTACTTACTACTGTCAAACCTGACCCTACCATACCCAAGGAAGGCTTAACTGACGAGGCAAACTAGCGGCAGGGAACAAAAATTCTGAAGGATCCAAAGGAAACCCAGACCTACCAGAGTTGAAATCAGAATAAGATGAGAGCTGTCCTTGCAACTTCTCTTCCAATACATCTACACTAGTGTCACTAACTGTCCTCGTCTCGCCTATTGATAAGCTCTTTTTACAACTTACGCTTTCAGGGGAAAGGGGGAAATCTGCTACTCACACTGCCTGCTCTGTGCCAGGCGGGGGCCGATAGTTCCTACCCTTCAGGTCTGTGGATCTTCATTAGCCCCGGCACCTGGAACAGACAGGGGAGCTGAAAAAGAATGATTAGACATTGGTTCCTTATTACTAACATCCTTATCCTCATTCACTTTTGCCAACCAATTAGAAAAAAAGACTTGTCATACTAGAAGACAGCTTATCCTTTAGTTTCTTAAAGAGCACTGACTCCATATCCTCTGATTCTGCCTTCTTAAGTTCAATAGCTACCATGTGTTTGCTCTTGGCCGCTAGCGCCTTCCTATGCTTTACATATCCTTCCATCTGGTCTGTAGACCAGTCCCTACACTCATCACATCTTTGAGTTAAACTGCATTGCACCTTTCCACAGCTTATACACATAGAATGTCGACCATTTCTGAGGGTACTCATACTTCTTTTGCAGGCCAAGCAGGACCAAGGTGTTCCTGCGTCATTGCTGCCTTACTGATTGGAGGGTGTCGAAGGGGAAGTTTTCGAAGGCGTGGCTGAAGAAGTGTCTTTAGATGAGTAATCCATGGTTAAAAGCCGAGTCCATCAACTTATCTAAGCAATATCCAAATGAGAAGCCTAAAACATAATCCAAAACGAAAAGCAGGTTATCAACAACAGGTCTATTCTTAATTTGCTGTGGGGGTCATGTTGAAAGACCAAAATCGTTCGCTTGTAACGGGATGCATGCTATCCGTCGAGCGAACAAAAAGCGATTGAAGGTGGGAACCGTCTGCCGGCTGATGTCTGGCAGCAGTGTTACCAAAGGTAGACAGGTAACTCAGTAAACAACGTTTACCTGCAGAGTTGGTAATGCTGGCAGTTAAAATTTTCCCAAGTGTAGGTAAATGAGTGGGGTTATGTTCAGGCTGGTCAGGTGACCAGGGCTAATTCAGGTGTTCAGGAAGTGTATTGCAATACTTCCTTGTCCTAACCCATGTATTCTTACACTTGTACACTGCCTTTTCACTTCCTAATCACATCTCTCTAGTTCACTTACTACTTACCCACTCACTAAGGAAACTTGTGCCCCTGTGTCAACTAAACTACAGTACTCACTATCATTTATTCTGGCAAACATCACCATTTTCCCTTGAGTCCCATGCATACACATATTCACCGCTATGTCCAACTGGTTATCCATATCACAATCATCCTCAGTTATTTCCCCATTCCCACAATTCTGATTCAAATCCCCTTCACAGTCCCTTATCACAATCATCCTCAGTTATTTCCCCATTCCCACAATTCTGATTCAAATCCCCTTCACAGTCCCTTTTAGTAACCAACCAATTACAACATGTTCCCCACACTGAATCATCAAAACCCCATGCTCACTACCTGTACTTACCCTTCCTCGATACTCAACTGATTTGTCCTATCCAAAATACAAAAAAACTTTTATTCCAAACAACTCGGCTACAGCTGACAACAATTTATGCAATATTTCCTCTTCCCCACCTTGTTCCTCCGCATATGCCTCTTCCTTCTGCACATTACTCATCAACTTCACTCGCAAGTCACTTTTCACGATACCATTGCTCTTACCCTACATCCTAGGCATCGTATCAGCAATCTTATTTTTACTCCCTGGCGCATATTCTAACCTAAAATCAAACTCACTCAAATCCTCACTCATCCTCACAATCCTAGCATTCACACTTTCCTTCTTGATCATATACACTAATGGCCGATGCTCCATCCTTATGACAAATTTTGCCCCATACAAAAACACTTTCAACACTTTCACACAAAACCTTATTGCCGCAAGCGCCTTCTCACCCACTGAATACGTCAACTTGGCTTTATTAAAAGCTTTAGTCACATAAGCAATTACTCTCAATTTTCCCTCCCCATTCACCTCTTGCATCTTCACCAAGCACCCTCCCATACTAAACTTACTCGAATCAGTATACAACTCAAGCTTACTTGCATCCTCACTATAGTCTGGAAAAGTCAAGGTTACATCTCTAGCAGCCTCCTCTTTCAATCTCTCAAACGCTCTCACCATTTGCTCATCCCACCTCAGCTTAGTACAATTTTTCTTCCCTGTCCATTCAGTCAACGGCTTCCCTTTACCCGAACAATCCCTTACAAACTTCTTCCTGAACTCAATCAAACCCAAAAAACGCTTAACTCACGCATGGTCCGGGGACATGGAAACTCTCTACTTTTTCCACAAACTTTTCACTCTTCCTTACGATACTTGCACTCAATTTATGACCAAGAAATTCCACTTCCCCAGCCAACCACGTACACTTCTCTAGCTTCATTTTCACTCCCAACTCTTCCAAATGTTCTAACAACTTCTCAAGCAGTTCCATATTCTCCTCAACAGTCTCACTCGCAATCAAAATGCCATCTACAAACACAGTCACCTTCCTTCTATCAAAATCGGCCTAAATCACAATTTTTGAAAGCAAATTGCATTTTTCCTAACTATACAACCTGAGGTCCTTTACATAAGGAATTACTTTCAGCGTAGCTGGAATTACAGCCGTTAAATTACTGAACAAGGTGGTTAGGTAGTAACTACCGCCTGCCCGGATGTAAACACTCCACTTTTCCAGTCGGCCTAGGTTCAGATTGAGGGGTGGCATGAGGTGGGTATAAATATAAAGGACCTCCGGTTTGTAAAGTTAGGAAAAATACAGTTTACTTTCAAAAATTGTGATTTGTTCCTACACGATATATAAACCCTAGGCCCTTTACATAAGGAAGACTCACTGATTGGTGGGAAGAAAGTGGGTGAGCCTTTAGAACTGACTGGAGTTCTAGACACCCAGGCTATTCTTTCTGGTGGTAAGAGCAAGGAGTACCCTGCCTCTGACAACTTGATCGGAGTATAGGAGCTGCATGATCATGAGTCAGACTTCTGGGCCTTTTCAAAATGAGTGAGGAATCATAACTCAGCTGAAAAAGGGCTGGGAAGAATATTTTAGTCAGAGGCATTAATGCAAAGTTCTGGGAAGGGTTTGCATTATTGCCAGTTTCCTTCCTCCCCTTGCTAGAGGAAGGAGCGGGATTGCTTTTATGATTCTGATAAGAAAAATAGATAGGAAACTCGATGTGTAAGCTTACCATATCAATTGCCCGACCAGCCTTTGTAAGTTTGAAAACTATCCTCAACCCGAAGGAAGAGGAGTAGAATGACGAGGTAGGGAAGGTGGAGAGGCCAGTCACTCTCGCATCCTTCTTACCTCTAGAACTGCACACCATAGGCGAGATGCAACTTATCCTCTTGAAGGAGCCGGGTAAGCAAACACAACCTGCAAGCATCCACCACCAATCCAAGGAAAGGAGATTCCAAGGACCTGTGGGCAGACCCGAAGAAAGAAAGATATAAATATGGTCACAATGAGACCTTATCTATCTTCCTGGTCAACATATTCGTCGGAGTAATGAAATGTACCCATCCATTGGATTATCCAACTGCAGAGAAGTCTCTCATGATCTTGTAAGACTCAGAGAAAGATGTGCCATCGGACACTTCTGCAATGGCAGTCTGCAGTGGATAAAGACACTGACACTCAATGAAGGGTGTCGATCCTTCATGGGTACAGCAACACACCAACAGGACAAAGTAATGACTGATCTGGATCAACCAATACAAAGTCCACAGCGTAGATCATGAAGGAATCGAACTCGTCAGTGTCTCGGATTGGTCAGCAGATGCCAACTGATTGCGCTGTCACTCATCTAATTTGATACGAGACGTATTCACAACATGACACCACCTGCCTTTTGAAGGGTCATGCTGAGAATAACCATATAAATCATCTATCTTCTTCACCGATGATGTTGAGAGACGAGATGATGTTTCTCGGGAGGCATGCGTACATCAGACGATAGTCAATTGCCTTCTAGAGACAGAGGTCCCTGTGATGGCAATACAAGTTTCTCATCACTAGTTGAATCTCAACCAAAGAGAAACACTACTATATTACTGGTGAATGACTAAGGTGAATGTGGAACTACTTCTTCACAGTTGAATCGAGAGAAGTAAACTCTCAAGATTCTGATCATAGAAAAGTCCTGTCGACGACACCAACCAGTGAAGATGGCTTTAATCCCTGTTGTTTTACAGAGGACTGAAAAAGCTAATCTGCTATTTCATTGCTGCTTGGCTAGAAAGTCAGAGTTTGCAATGAAAGCGAAGAGTCTTTCAGTAATGAAAACACAGGGATTGAACTGCCTGAAGAACTGCTTCTTGTGGGTTGGATCAGGGAGGAAGTTTCTATTTATTTTGGAAGCAGAGCTGGTTGGGCTGGGAAAAGGCGAAGTTTTCTGGTATTCATTTCAATTCAGGGTGAACAAAGAATAACTGAACACCTTACAAATTAGGGAATGTATATTATATGACATACTCAAATTGTCTGAGGAATATCATTCTGTGTCATCGCAGTGGCCGATGGGGCAAGTGCAATGAAGCAGAAGACTAGGCTCCAGACTTCTGTTATACCGTGGGGTAAACAGAAAGATGATAACGAGTCTAAAGAGATATATCTGTTTCTGAAAACTCTCACAATGGCAAATGCGGTGCAGGAGAGATGGGCATACACTCATGCAAGAATTCCAGCCAACCAGAGACCTAAGTCTGTGATTGCTGGGCAGAGAGATTTGAATTAGTGGTCAATCCTCGACAGAGAAACAATACCAAACCAAAAAGACTCTCAGAGAGCAAGCAGTACGGAGGCAGAGAGCCATAAACGGCTCACTTAACTTATTATCATCCTGAGTTGCCTGATAGAGCATTTCATGATGGAATACGTTCAGCTAGAACCATCAAGCGCAAAAAAGATACACTTGAGCATCTGCATTTTAACCGAAATGAGAGGGAAGAAAGCCCTCTTGTTAGGTGATAATGCAAATGTTGTGGTGTTGTTGGGAAACAATACCACTAGTTATCTCAAAATCAAAACCAGTAACTCTTGGGACACCTGAAAGGCTGTCCTGAGTTCCAGGTTAATTAAGAGAAGATACTATTTGTCTCAGGTCACATACCAGAAGAGTTAATTTACAGATATGCACCTACTAATCGGACAATGTAACTAATAACAGAAGCATGTCGTGAGAAAAAAATACTAGTATATTTGTAGGTTCCTGTAAATCGCACTCCAGCTTAGTCCTTCCTCATTTGAGGGACAAGAATAAGGACTGGAAGCAGACCTCCTTCATTCTCTAATGAAGAGAGCAAAACTGAAGTTTTCCCAAAAGGGGACTTCTATGGTGATAACAGGATACCGAAGACAACTAGTTCAAGCCGAACTGGTTGTTCCCAAAACAGTAGCACTGGAGAGGCGTTCAAACCTCTCGGTGCTATCCATCCTGAACGGATTGACGTATGTTCGGTAAGATCCTAAGATTGAACCAAAAACATAGACTCTCGGGTTCGAATTCCAGGGAGTAGACTTCACAGAATTCCTCTTATTTCCTTGTTCATTCTGCTATAACCAGGCAGTAGAGGGAAAAAAAGAGAGGAGGATTGAATGTTCTTGCACACTCTTCCCTGAACTTGCGCTGTTCTCACTCTGTTAAACAAAGCAATCATTCCCACAACCGTTTAGTTCGCGCAAACGCGAGTGAAAGTTGACCATAGTTAAATGCAGTAAAAGCTAGCGAGAACTTGTCCTATCTTGCAAAGCATCTATATTCTCCATGATTGAACCTCATGAAGAGAACTACACAGAGGACCTCCTCCTATCTCCTTCACAAGCCTTGTCTTGAGGGACAGCGACATCGAACTTGGCACCTGAAGAATAGCCATTCCTGGCTTTCACAGGTGGGTCTGATCCACCAACGTGGCTTGGTCCCTTCTCTCGTCCTGTGCCACCATTGTGATGGAGAGAAGACTACCTATTACTGACTGTGGATGTACGACCCCCCTTGGGGGTTGTACACTCGGACACACCTGTACACAAGTATATACCCATGAGCACTGCCCTCGGAGCCACAGACAGAGCGAACCTGGGTTCAAACTCCTGGAGCTCCCAACACCATATTTGTGGATAGCATCCAGGTTCCTGCTCCAGAAGGAGCAGGTGAACTGAAGAGAGCCAATTACTTCCTGTCCATGAAAAGGGTGCAGACCCTTAGAAATCTTGAAGCGAGACTTTGTAAGGGGCGGAGAATACCTTCCTCTTCTTAGGATGTGGAAACCTTTGAAGAGGGAGGTTAGGAGGCGTCAGAAGACAAAGACAAAAAACGATGACCCCTTGAAGAAAACTCGCTGCAACACGGGAAAGGAGGGTGCTATGTCAGGGCAAGGAACCGCACCGATCAAGAGCAGAGAGTTAGCTCGTTAGAGCCGAGCGCTCACATCGGCAGATCGAGCTGCCTGGTCGAGCTGAGCCGAGCAAGCTGTCTGGTTGAACCAAGCCGAGCGAGCTAAGCAGATCACCACTACATAATTATGAGTGGTAATCATCAATGAAGAACTACCACTTCTTCCCAATTAACTGCTCTCCTTTGTGGCCGAAGCTCTGAGAAGCAAAACAACAGGGATTCTGTGTCTGCTGTCATATGTTTCTGGACCCTAAGGTCCAATACACAAGGATGGTGCCTGACCATTCACCCAGAAGATATTGCATGCAGTTTCTAAGCTCTACATAACTCCAAACCAGACTGAGGAGCAGACTCATCTGTACTGGTAAAGACCCACCTCGCCATCCAAGCACTTGTAATAGTTGGCGATCCGCGAGCATTAGAATCCATAAGAATTTCCATGCTTGGCGAGAAAAACCCAACTCTTGTATGACAATAATCGGACGAGCCTTTTCTCACCCTGGTACTTGTCAATATGATGAAGCCGAGCACTCGGCGAGCTCCTATGAAACCAAGGGATCCAGGTGCTTGGTGAGACTCCCGATTATTGTAATAATCATTGGGAATACCCATTGCTCGAGTGTTTGGAAATCTCAGAAAACCAAATCACCCTGCGAATGCTAGAAAATCCAAAGATAATTTTCGTAATAACAATTACCGGGAACGCTGTCTCGCCCGAGTGTTTAGAAATTACAGAAAAACCATAACACACTGAGAATGCCAGAAATTACAATGAATTCGAGCATTCAGCGATATTCCCGATTATCGTAGTAACAATTATCAGGAATTCTTGTCTCGCCCAAGTGTTTGCAGATCGTAGATGACCAAAACAATTGGAGAGTGCTAAAAATTCCAAAGAATTTTAAGCCCTCAATGAGACCCCCGAATTTCATCAAACGATCATTGGGGTGGGGCACCTCCTCAATTCCCATAGAAATTGAGGAGGAACAGGCATAAAAACCAGTCCTAAATGCGAGCATTGAAGACTGGAATAAGAGCACAATTCAATAGAATATACAATCGAGGCTCCCAAAATACAAGCACCCATAGGGAACTGCAAATTGAAATCCGTCCAAAGGACTGAAAAAGCCATGGAGACATAGTCTCCAGTTTTGACATAAGATCCTTCCTCAACGACGTGGACGTACGTCCTGTAGGCCTTTAAGGTCCCTCCAAGAACGTGGTCTCCTGACGCTGAATCCTACGAAGAGCACTCTGCAGGATCCCTCCTATTCACCTCGCCCCTCTCGGCATAGCTATAGGAAATAGAGGGAATATGTGAGGAAGACTGGACACTCTCGCTCGCCTTGCTAGTGGAACTGGCAGAACTAGCGGAGTCTAGGAAAGCGTTATCGTCTGGAAAAACGCTTTCCCGAGGAAGGTTACAAAGCTTTCGTACAGCAGGCAAAATGTTTGCCACCACCGAGACCAGTCAGTCACACGAACGTGACCGTTGTCTGGGTGGGGCTGAGAGTGCACCTCACTGCAGAAAGCCAATGCCGTCCTCCAACGAGTCCAAGTCCTCATCGAGGCCGAAACTTCTCAAGAGGTCTCTGCGTGCACTGTCCCGCCGGATTGTCATGTCAACCCTGTGAGCCAAGCAATCACTGAGAGAGCGATCACCGGCAAGGAGTGAGTCACCTGAGCAACTTGCTCCTTTCTTCCACTCCATGCCCAAGTCATGACGGTGAGCGGACTCAGTGTCACCGACTCTGGGTGCACACAAATATGATATTGTTATGATACAATAAAGTTTTATACATACTTACCTGGCAGATATATACTTAGCTTTAGACTCCGTCGTCCCGACAGAAATTCAAATTTCGCGGCACACACTACAGGTAGGTCAGGTGATCTACCGCCCTGCCCTGGGTGGCAGGACTAGGAACCATTCCCGTTTTCTAATCTGATTTTCTCTCTTCCACCTGTCTCCTGCGGGGAGGCTGGGTGGGCCATTTATCGTATATATCTGCCAGGTAAGTATGTATAAAACTTTATTGTATCATAACAATATCATTTTTATAAATTCAACTTCCCTGTCAGATATATACTTAGCTGATTGGCACCCTTGGTGGTGGGTAAGAGACAGCTAACTACTGAAATAGACAGGTAAACAACATATGTTGTAGGTACAAATAAACCTTGGTTCCTACCTGATTAAGCGGAAGACTTCATGGCTACTGCCCAGGAGTCTGCTTTGCTTCAAGAGCCTCAGCGAGATAGTGATCTATGGCTAAGAGTTCTTGTGGGTCTGCCAATGGGGTCTTATCCACTTATTCGGCAGAGCCTAAATGGCCTTTGTCAATGGGTGCTAATCCACTAACATGACAATACACCTGCTGTAAAAGCATATTCAAGGAGCAAAACACCGATCCCGACCACCTGATCCTAACACCCGGGTTAGTTCTCAAGATTGTAAGGAGTATCCCCAACTCCTGACAACAACCAAAAACTCAACACCACAATACACGCACACAAAAAGTACAAAAAAAAAAAATTTTGTATACCCTCCTTTGTCAGATACTCCTCAGTTTCTTCTGACAAAAGCAACGGCCGCCTGTGCGACAACTAGTGCCTCTGTCAGCCGAAAACCAAAAACATATCTAAATAGAGGGCTTACGTATACATAATTAAATTAAGGATTAGTCTTTGCTCCAAGTCCCAGCACCGTATCCACTGACACAAACGGACCGAGAGAGAAGCATTTCTCATAAGTTACCCTGACATCCTTCAGGTAATGAGATGCAAAAACTGAATTGCATCTCCAATATGTCGCTTCGAGTATATTCTTCAGTGACATATTCCTTTGAAAGGATAGAGACGTAGCAACCGCTCGTACTTCATGAGCTTTAACTCTAAGAAGTTTGAAGGAGTCATCTGGGCAAACACTGTGAGCTTCAGAAATAACACTTCTTATAAAGAAGGCTAAGGCGTTTTTGGACATGGGTCTTTTCGGGTCCTTCACAGAACACCAGAGACCCTGTTGACAACCTCCCAGCTGCTTCTTTTTACTAATGTAAAATTTAAGGGCTCTTACCGGGCAAAGGGACCTCTCAATGTCTTTACCTACTAGGTTAGAAAGTCCCTTCACTTCAAAGCTCCTGGGCCAGGGCTTTGAAGGATTTTCATTTTTCGCCAGGAAAAATGTCTGGAACGAACAAATAGCAGCATCTTCTTCAAAACCAACCCGAGAATCAAGCGCGTGTATCTCGCTCGTTCTTTTGGCTGTAGCGAGAGACAACAGGAATAAACATTTCCTCGTAATGTCTCTGAAGGAGGCAAGGTGCGGAGGTTCAAACTTTTTCGAGGTTAGGAATTTCAGGACCACGTCCAGATTCCAGCTCGGGGTTTTAGGGGTACTAATCTTTGAAGTCTCGAAAGACCGGATCAGATCGTGAAGATCCTTGTTATCAGCTATTTCCAGGCCTCTATTCCTGAAGACAGCTGAAAGCATACTTCTGTATCCTTTGATGGTGGATACAGAAAGATGCGATTCCTCCCTCAGGAAAACAAGGAAATCAGCAATGTTGGTCACAGAGGTATTGGAGGAGGACAGCTTCTTCGATTTACAATATCTCCTAAAGACTTCCCACTTCGATTGATATACTCGCATAGTCGAAGATCTGCGGGCTCTAGCAATAGCGCTTGCAGCTTTTTGAGAAAAGCCCCTCGCTCTGACGAGTCTTTCGATAGTCGAAAGGCAGTCAGGGCGAGAGCGGGGAGGTTTACATGATACCTCTCGAAGTGGGGTTGTCTGAGCAGATCTGCTCTGTTTGGAAGAGATCTGGGGAAGTCCACTGTCCACTCCAGTACCTCTGTGAACCAAGCTTGAGCTGGCCAATATGGGGCTACTAGTGTCAACCTCATCCCCTCTGAGGCCACGAATTTCATGAGCACTTCGCCCAGAATCTTGAATGGGGGAAAGGCGTATGCATCGAGGCCCGACCAATCTAGTAGAAGGGCATCGACAGCGAATGCTCTCGGATCCTCTACTGATGAGCAGAAGATGTCTATCCTCTTGGAGAGGAACGTGGCAAACAGGTCTATGTGAGGCCTCCCCCATAGAGACCAAAGACTTTGACAAACTTCTGAGTGGAGGGTCCACTCTATGGGAAGGACCTGGTTCCTCCTGCTCAGTCTGTCTGCTCTCACATTCCTCTCTCCCTGGACAAATCTCGTGAGGAGGGTGATGTTTCTCTCCTTTGTCCAGACCAAGAGATCCCTCGCCAGTTCGAAGAGAGAGAACGAATGAGTTCCGCCTTTCTTTTGTATGTACGCCAGAGCGGTGGTGTTGTCCGAGTTGACCTGGACCACCCCATCTCTGACTACTGAATCGAAACATTTGAGGGCAAGGTGTATGGCTACAAGTTCTTTGCAGTTGATGTGCCATGACACCTGTTCCTTCGTCCAGGTGCCCAACACTTCTCTTGTTCCTAGTCGCACCCCAACACTTGGTTTGGGTTCAGAACGGTTAGGGACAATCCCTCGTTCTTTTTGAGAGGGGTTAACCACCATCTCAAGTGATCCTTCACTTCCAGAGGGATCGGGAACGAGTCCGAAAGTTGCCCTGTTTTCCAGTTCCAGACTTTCTTTAGGAAGAATTGTAGGGGGCGAATGTGAAGTCTCCCTAGGGAAAAGAACTGTTCCAGCAAGGAAAGAGTCCCCAGAAGGCTCAACCATTCCCTCGCTGAACTGCGTTCCTTCCCTAAGAAGTTCAAGACTTTCATAAAGCCTCGTATGAGCCTCTCCTGCGAAGGAAAAACTCGAAAACTCCGCGAATCCATCTGAATCCCCAGATAAACCAGGTTCTGGCTGGGGATCATCTGAGACTTCTCGAGGTTGACGAGTAATCCTAGCGATCGAATCATGTCGAAAGTCGATTTCAGGTTCTCCAAACACTGGTTCTCCGATCTGGCCCTGATCAGCCAGTTGTCCAAGTAAAGGGAGATGTTTATTCCCTTTAAATGAAGCCACTTCGCTACGTTCTTCATCAGGTTTGTGAAAACCTGAGGAGCTGTGGACAGGCCGAAACACAAGGCCCTGAACTGATAAATCTTTTCCTTTATTACGAAACGAAGGTACTTCTTCGACGAAGGATGAATGGGAAAATGGAAGTAGGCATCTTGTAAGTCCAGGGAGACCATCCAATCTCCCGGACGTAGGGCAGACAGAACTGAAGCAGAAGTTTCCATGCGGAACTTCTCCTTTTCTACAGACCGATTCAGAGCACTTACATCTAGAACCGGTCTCTACCCCCCCGAAGCCTTTGGGACTAGAAAAAGGCGGTTGTAAAATCCCGGGGAGTGGGGATCTAGCACCAGCTCGATGGCCCCCTTGTTCCACATTTGCTCTACCATCTGAAGGAGCGTATTTCTCAGCACAGGGTCTTTGTAACGAGCGGACAGTTCCCGAGGAGTTGAAGTCAGGGGAGGTCTGTCCTTGAAGGGGATGAGATATCCCTTCCTCAGAACCGACATCGACCAGGGGTCGGCTCCTCTCATGGCCCAGGCTTCCGCGTATTCCAGGAGCCTGGCGCCCATCGGTGTTTCGAGGTTCTGCACGTCATTTTCCCTTTTTAAAGGGACGGAAGGCTGACTTTCCTCGTTTATCGGTACTCTTCCTTTTGAAGGAGGGTCGTGTCGTAAGACCTCCACGAAAGGGCGGCTGATACGGACGAGAAACTTTCTTAGCAGCCGTCGTAACCGTTCTACTCTTCTTTGCCGACTGGGCAAGAAGGTCCTGGGTCGCCTTCTCCGTTAGTGAATGAGAAATCTCCTTCACTAACTGAGAAGGGAACAGATGCTCTGATAAAGGAGCGAACAGTAAAGAGCCAAACACCGCTCTCTTTTTCAATATCCCCGCTCCAAAGAGGGAAGTCACTTCTCCAGAGCCATCCTGGACTGCCTTGTCAATACAGGCCAGAATGCTATGAAGCACTTCTGGGCTGAGGCCCTTCAAGTCCTGAGACTTCTTAGCCATCACCCCAAGGGACCAGTCCAAGAAATTAAACACTTCCAACACGTGGAAGAGTCCCTTGAGGATGTGGTCTAGTTCAGACAAGCTCCAAGTCACCCGTGCAGAGGATAAGGCGTGTCTCCTGGCAGAGTCTACCACACTCGAGAAGTCCGACTCCGCAGAAGCAGGAAGAGACAGGCCCATGGTCTCTCCTGTTTCATACCAAATGCCTCTCCTACCTGTCAGTCTAGTGGGAGGCATACAAAAGACAGTCTTTCCCAAGTCCTTCTTGGAGTTCATCCAAGTACAGAGAGACTGTAGAGCCTTCTTCATTGAAATGGCCAGTTTCATTTTCAAGAATGAAGAGGACTTAGAGGCCTTGTTACTTGAATATAGCGATCGAGGAGAAGGAGGAGTGGCAGGGCTCAGCGATTCTCCGTATTCCTGGAGCAAAAGTGCGGTTAACGTCTTGTAATTAGACAGTCCTTCACTAGCTGGAGACTCGTCTTCCGAGATATCCTCTGGCTCGAGTCCAGCTGAAGGAGAACGATCCCGTGAAAACGGTAAGTTCCGCGCGCCTGGAAGGAGATTCGCGCTTGGAAAGTTCCGCGCGCCTGGAAAGTTCTGCGTGCCTGGAATGTTCCGCACGCCTGGAACGTTCCGCTTGTGTGGGAGGTTCCGCGCGCCTGGATAATTCCGAGCGCCTGCTAGGCTCTTCGCTCCTTGAAGGCACCTCGCGCCTGGAAAGATCCTTATGCCTGCTAGGCTCTACTAACATAGAAGGTTCCTCACTCTTGGCTGTCTGTTCGCGCTTTGAAGGCGCCTATAGCCTAGAAAGTTCCTCGCATCTGTTAGGCTCCTCTCGCCTGGAGAGATCCTCCTGCCTGGAAGGGACTTCTGGCCTGCCTGGCACTTCTCGCCAAGATGGTTCTTCTCGGTCTGAAGAAGACCACTCATCTCTAGGAGTTAGTTGCTTGGGAGAAGGTGGAACATTCTCAGGAAGCTCGGACACAACTCTACTCTTCAAGGAAGAATGCGGAACAGGAGATCGGAACTCTGGTGCCTCTCGCTTGGAGGGAGGAACCTCTGAGCGTGCAGCGGACCTCTTGATAGGAAGGGTGGTATCCTTCCTAAGAGTAGGTTTCTTGGAGAGAACTCCAACTAAGGAGGAGATCTGTTCCTGCATTTTTAGTAGGATCTGAGTAGTAACCGCATCCCTGTCCATGTCAGAAGGAGGGGAGGGCAATCTGGAAGGCGCTTGGGGCTCCCTTACAGCAACGGGAGTCAAAAGGGCTCTCTTGGTTCTCTTGATTTCCGAAGGAGCTTCTTCCTCTGGGAAGCGCTCGGGACTCGAATCAAGAGCAGGCGCTACCCAGCTCCTCTTCAAGGGGCGAGAAAGGTCTGTATCTTTCCACCCGCGTCTAGGTGAAGGCGACTCTGAAGACGAGAAGTACTCACGAAGGATGCTTTTTCTATAGCGATCCCTGGCAGTCTGAGGAGTAACAGAACCTGCCGAAGGGACACCTGACCGGGGGGGAACCTCTACAACCTCCTTACAGCTTTCGACATTCCTTCTCCTCTGGGCCAGGGAGCTTGGAAGAGGTCTAGACCTGGGTGCGTTGTAGAGCCGATCAGACGCCCCCTCCACAACACTGGGGACACTCACATCACTGTCCACTGTTATGTCACAAACACTCTTACCTTCTAATGCCGCCATTTGACCTGCATTCTTTGAAGGGTAGCCTTCAGATCTGCAATCTCCGAAGCTGAACCTGTTGGAGTTGCAATGGGTGAAGGGGCAGATATAGAGGGAGAAGGATTAATCAATGAATGAGCACGAGAGGCCAGAAAGCTAGATACTAGTTCACTAGACCTAGATCTACTACGGCTTTTGGAAGCCTTCCTCAGCCTATCCTTTTCTAGCTTCTTCATATAAGAAGTAAGATCCTTCCATTCTTCAGCACTCAAACTCTCGCACTCTTTACAGGTGTTAGCAAAAGAACATTCATACTTTCTACAACGCCTGCATACAGTGTGAGGATCTACCGAAGCCTTCGGCATCCTCACCCTGCAGCCCTCATTCACACACACTCTCACAACAACACTCGAGTCAGACATCATAGAACAATCCAAAAGCGATATCAAGAAAACAGTCCACGATAGCGTATGCCAATACAATGATCCAAGTACGTCACCAAAAGTCGGTCTAGAAGATCAATTGCGATGAAAAAAGAATCCTGTTAGGAGGTACCAACAACAATGTTGACAATACCGGCGACAGAGAAAATCTGATTAGAAAACGGGAATGGTTCCTAGTCCTGCCACCCAGGGCAGGGCGGTAGATCACCTGACCTACCTGTAGTGTGTGCCGCGAAATTTGAATTTCTGTCGGGACGACGGAGTCTAAAGCTAAGTATATATCTGACAGGGAAGTTGAATGTATAAAAATTATCCATCAGCACCTGGGGCGAGGGAACGCCAGGCAACCCTAGCTTCACCCAAGCCTGCTGCGGATCCCCAACAGTGGAGTCAGACACACCTGAGGAAGCAAAAGTTGGGTTAGTAGGGAGAACGCCTGTTCGCCCAAAAGGAGAAGGATCCCCTCCAGAGGGAGCAGAAGTTCCCGAATATAGCTCCATGTCGGCATGCCTCCCCACCCCCTCTTCTACGCTTGACGAATCAAGCTAAGAAACAGAAGGAGACATTCCCCACAAAGGGGAAAGCGCAAGATGGGAAAGCTTACAAGGAGGGAGAAAGGAAGACGACTGTTTAGCCACCAACGGAGTCAACAGGGGCGTGTAGCCTTCCAAAAAAAGTCTTGGAAGACTTCCCCCATGATCATTTCCTCCCCATGTATCTCACCCACTGCTCCACTGACCAAAAGATACAAATATCACAAGGATTGTCTGTATTACGCTCAGTAAGTGCAGAGGGCTTGAGAATCTATAACCATTTTCAAGCAAAAACCTCATTTTTTGGCCACCACTCCAGGGCTAACACATTGCTCAAATGGGAGGCGAAGAGGCTTATCCAAGTTTTGGGTTTGCATTGCAAAAAAAAAAAAAAAAAAGAAAGAAAGAAAGAAAAGAGCAAACAACAAAAGGAACAATCTAAAAAAATCTCACGACAGAGGCGATCAGAGAGAATGTCTGCACATGACACCAACAGAAAACAAAGTGGAATGTTTATATCCAGTTGGGCGGGACTCCCAAATATCGGATAAACGTTATTGCCTAACTACCTTGTTGTTATTTTCTTACAATCGAATTCCAGCCTACGATTAAAGTAATTCCTTATTTAAAGGACCAAGGGTTTGTATTACGTGTAGGAACAAATGCATGCTCTCGAACCAAGTCTCAGTCAAGCCAAATACATTAACCCCTTCAGCACTGGGACGTACACATGTACATCTTTTACGCCCCAGTAATAAAAGACCGCGACGTACGCTTGTACGTCTTTCATCCCTCCTTGAAAAGCAAAGCGTTTTCTTCAGTTTGGATGGTTTCCAGACACAGTATTATGTACGAGAGAGGTACTGAAGCTCCACCCACAATTCATTCTAACCAATGAGCGTCCGATGGACGTCATGACGTCATTTTCATATGGGATATTAGGAGGGGTACTGGCCAACACATGCCACTGCGCCTCAGGCTATTATCTGAGAAGGATGATCACGATTTTGTCCACAAACCATGTAGATTTGAATTCTAAACCTTTTTCCCTTTTGATTGCAGTTATATTATTTCTTTTTTCAGTATCATGTCAGATGATAGTGTTTCAGAGTCAGGGTCTGAGTACCTGCCAAATCTATCAGATGATGATTATAGTGATAATTTCTTAGAGGTTGACAGTGACAACGAGTGTTTGAAGACACTGAACCTCTTGTCGATGAAGGTTGGCGGTTCATAACTGATCCATCTTGTGACTTGTGCCCAGACCCAGACCCTCCTGATTCATGGTGTGTAAGCAGGGATTCCTGCTTACACACCAGATTCCACCTGCTTACGTGATGCATTCTTTTTCTTTGTTGTGGTGATGTAATTGACAAATTGTGTGAATGGATGAATGCTCGGGCAGAGTAGTACTTTCATTCAACAGGAGAGCGTGAGGTGAAAGGACTTCTATGGAGGCCTGTTACTCGTGATGAGATGTATGTTTTTTATAGCTTGCTGATGATAATGGGTGTGAATAAACTGCCCCATATGCATATACGTATTGGTCACGAGATGCTGTTGTTTTTATTATTATTATTATTATTACCAGTGCCGTTAACATTTACTGATGTATACACTGTTTCTGTATGAAACCTAGGAACAACTGTTTCAGTAGGAAAACTAGTACAGTAGTACCTCGAGATACGAAAGGCTCTACTTACGAAAAACTTGAGATACAAAAGCCAGTGCGAAAAATTTTACTGCTCTACATACGAAAAGTTTTCAAGATACGAAAGGTTGTTGCTGTAAAGTCCCAAGATTCGCCCGGACCACCGAGAACAATTTTAAAACTCCTGCGCCGCCAACTGAGTAAACTCGCCACCATCCTCCCGCTCTCCCATTGGTTTCCTGATGCTAGTCACCCATAAAGGTCCTGCTCTCTATGGTCAGCATCTACCCCTTGTGCTTTAAGTATTCTACTGGTAAAAGGATGCTGTAAATTGAAAAACTTATTCATGCAATACATTTAATAAAAAAAAAACATTAGGTAAATATAGAATAAAGAATAGAAATGAATGGTTATTATACTGTTTGGTAGTTTCAGTAGTTGAAGAGAGATAATAAAAATTTATGGCTTACTGCTTAAAGTGATTGCTTTGCGATCGTTCGATACTCGTAAGTGCTGGATGTAAACAGACGTTTGGAAGCTTTTTTTTGTTTGTTTATTATAGTCAATGGTTACTTAATAATTATTTGAAATGAGTACATGCAATACATTAATAAAAATATTGTGAATTAGATATCATAAAATATAAAATAAATCAGACTACCAACAAATACGTATTTTTTAGAATTCTTCTTCTGTTTTATTATTACGTTACGTATACGTATGTTTCATTATAGCTGTCAGTAACTCGGTATCTCCATTAGGTAAAGATAGAATAAAGAATAGAAAATGACATTTTTATAATAATATAAAGTTTCACTTATACTTACCCGGTGGTTACATCTAGCTGTCAGGAGACGACAGCTAGATGTAACCACCGGGTAAGTTATATAAGTGAAATGAATGGTTATTATACTGTTTGGTGGTTTCATTAGTTGAAGAGAGATACTAATGACAATTTATGGCTTACTGTGTGCTAGGAAAAATGATTGCTTGGCGCTCGTTTGATACTCGTAAGATGGGTAAGAGCTGAATGGAAACAATCGATTGGAAGGTTTGTTTTTTGTTTGTTTGTGTATTATAGTTAATGATTAATTAATAATTATTTGAAATGAGTAGTACATACTGATTATTTATACATTTTATTGGCATATTCTAAGCTTTTAGCTCTTAGGTTTAGATGTCAGAATCATAGACTAGGCTACAGTAGCAACCGCTAACATAGGCTAGGCTTATTGCTAAGGGACATATGCTAAAGTCCTAATATATGCAGTAAAAATGGGGTTGAACATTACATGCAGTTGAATATTACTCAAGTATGTACAGTATTTTGCCTTTTTTGGAGTCAATATTTCTCTGTCGTCGTAACCCTAGAACATGTGTTTAGGCCTGGAAATATAATTTACTGGGGTGTTTTGTTTTTGGAGGGCTTGGAACGGATTAGCCATTTTACATGTAAAATCTGTTCCAAGATACGAAAAACTCATGATACGAAGGCCGTCTCGGAACGGATTAATTTCGTATCTCGAGGTACCACTGTACTGCTATTACCACTACTACTATTTTACTAATACTTTACTACATTTTCTGTTACTTTATTTCTACTACTTTACTACTATTTCTACTACTTTATAAGTGTTCCTACTTCTGCAATTACTTTTTCCACAAAATATTCCTATTTTTTCCGATATCCTTGCTATATATATATATATATATATATATATTTTGACAATGGAGTAAAAATATAAAAATTGATATACATAAAACATGTTATTGTTATAATACAATTAAGTTTGTTCATACTTACCTGGCAGATATATTTATAGCTGTACTTTCTCCGAAAGTCCGACAGAATTTCAAAATTCGCGGCACACGCAGTGGGCGGCAGGTGGTAGTACCATTCCCGCGCGGGTGGGAGGCGGGATATCAGGAACTATTCCCATTTTCTATTCTATTTTATCAGTGCCACTGTCTCCTGAGGGAGGTGGGTGGGCACTTTAATATTATATATATCTGCCAGGTAAGTATGAACAAACTTAATTGTATTATAACAATAACATTTTGGTTCATGAAACTTACCTGACAGATATATATATAGGCTGAATCCCACCTTCGGATGGTGGGAAGAGACAGAATATGGATTTTTTGGGAAACTAAATTAAGTCGATGATATACATCTTGGTTCCTCACCTGTTAGCATAGCCGACTTCGTGATTACTGTCACCAAGTCTGCTTCTGTGTTACTAGAGTGCCAGCAAGGTAGAGACCTGTAATGCTGGTGCGCTCTAGATGATCTGTCAACGGGGGCGTGACCACAATGTGACTAGACCATATGACCATACTTCTGAGGGCAACGAAGCTAAAAACACCACTGACCTAACCTATCAAAGTTAGTTCCATAACTTCTAGGCTAAAGAAAAGGAACGCGCCTCAAGCGACCAACCCTTCAAAGTTAAAAGCACACCTATCCCTTTTCTATAGGATAGGATTCGTGTTGCTTGCTGCCCCTAATAATATATCTACGGATATGTATGGTCCTAGCGGACTTACAGATCTCAAATGTCGTCTTCACATCCCGTCGGAAGTGTGAAGCGAACACGAGAGTTGCTTCGCTAAAGCGTGGCACTCAGGATGTACTGAGTGTCATGCCCTGTTGAAATGCTTCGAGGCCGCGCCCTCACTCTTGAGCATTCATATTAAGAAAAAATCTCAAATCTTTATGCAAACATAACGAATGAGACTTCTTAAAAACGAACTCCATTGACTATAATGCCAGGGTGTTCTTGGACATGAACTAGTATGGTCTTTTTTTACGGAACACCGCAGATTGTCCGTTGACCTCGACTTTTCTATAGTTTTATCAAGATAAAACTTGAGAGACCCGACAGGGGCACAGGACTCTCTAATGCCCTTGCCCAATAATTTGTGCCATACCCTTGGTCTCCAAGCCTTCGGGTCAAGGGTTAGACAGGTTTTCGTTTTATTATCAAGAACGGAAGGCTTAGAGGACAGACCGCATTATGTCCTTTAAAGCTAAAACCTCTGATGATGGCTAAAAGCTCACTAACCCTCTTTGCCGTGGCTAGAGCGGTTAGAATGTTAGCCTTTCTGGTCACGTGTATTAAGTTCGCAGAAAGGATAGGTTCGAAATGCTTTTGGCATCAGAAACTCAGACTACGTCTAAGTTCCATGCCGGAACCTGCGATCCAGAGAATTTCAAGATCTCCCCAGACCTCAAAGATCGTGAGCCTAGAGGCCGTCAACAACATATTTGCATATTCTACAATAGTTAGACTTCTATCTTATCTCATACTTCATACGGAAAGATAGAACCATAAAGAAATTCACAGAGGTCGAGTTGGAGGAACAGTCATTTCCCTTCACTATCTCCAGAAACGGCCCGCACCGATTGAACACTGAAAATAGGCAGCACTGCTTTGCCTTGGCCAAGAGACTGCCATAATCTGAAGATCTTATCGCTTCTCGATAGTCTGAACGCCTTCAGACTTCGAGAGGAGAGATATTAGATACTTCACTAAGTGACGATGTTAGATTACACCGATTCTCTCGGGAAGGTCTTTGGACAATTCTCTGAATTACCTGACCTCTGTGAATCCAACCTCTTAGAGGCCAACATGTGGCGACTAAAGCTAATCCTCTAGGATCATGAATAAGGGAACAACTTAAGAGAAGCCCTTCGTCTTCAATATTACGAAAAACTTAACGAAAGGACGCCCTCAGTCTCTCCTCACTTTCGACATATTCTAAGTGAGGATTACTCAGACGTCAGTAGTTGTTGCCTTCGATCGAGAAGACCCGCACGGACGTGCACTAGTTTGTTTAACGAACCTCTTGAGGATCGTTACGTTCCGTGCCCAAGCCCATAACTAATTCTCTCTTCTTGAGCTATGAGAGAGCTGAGAAATTATCCGAGATGATTTGGGCCACTGCGATCCAAAACTCATCCTTCGAGAACTGGAGAGCCGACCAATTTGGCTTCCAATTCTTTCAGACAATGTGCCAGAACATCTGTTCCTCTGTTCGGATGTCTGGCACCCTCTCGCTATCACCCGAGGTGATCCTCAAGGCGTTGAGAGAAAATTAGAATTATTACAAGATCTTTGATGTTATTCCAATTTCTTCGTGAGGAAAAATTGTAGAGGTCTGAATTGCTGTTTATTCAGGGAAAACAAGCTTCTCCAGCGAGAAATGGTCCCCAGCAAACTCATCCATTCCCTCACTCAGCCTGCTTCCTTCCCTAAAATAAGGCTGCGCTTTGCATAAGCAGGAGAGCATATATAGTGCTATGCCGCGGTAGATTCGTACAGAATTCTGTTACCGTGCGGTAAACCCGCACCGAACAAGTATAAGAGATATCTTGTTGAAATTCTAAGTAAACGGAAGGCATGTTCATTCATGATTACTAGAAATTTCCTCAACCGAGGCTAAAATCCATGATTGTAGGGCAGAGAGACGCAACCAACCGCGCATGACACCGAGCTAGCCGGTACTGCGTAGATCACTGTAACAGCAGCCTTGTTCATCGTCTCGCACTATCTGCCTGAGTTGCCAGCTACTCCTTTTACGAAGGGATAGGTATGAAATTACGAGCAAAAGGAAACTCTCAAGCAGGCATATTTAAAACGAAACAAAATTCGCTAAATACAGAATCTGAGTTTGGTTGTTGTCGTAAACAATACCTGAATAGTTATTCTTACTCCGAAAACTCTTGGAAGGTTGAAGGGAGTGTCAAATAAATACATTGAGAAAACAGTTCTTTCGGCTTCTATCCGCAGAGGTAAATACGATATGCGTATATGACTTGACCCATGCGTTAGCAAATACGCAAAGATAAACTACGTAAGTATTGTAGTAAGTGAACTACGAATTCTCTAATACATCTTTCCTCGACGAGGAAGAGAGAAAGAAAGGAAAAAGACTGTCCACGTTTCTGAATGATGACTTTTTTAAAAGAACTCCTTGACTCTTTTCCAAGACTCTTTGCCAAGAAAAGGGAGTAATATTCGAATAGAGATCATCAAGAGAGAACCGAGGATCGAAAAGGACCGTTCAATGTTCTTATGTATTGGACATAAGACTTCCTGGATCTAGTCTACAAGTCTTTTTCCTACTCCCCGGATGAGCCTCTGAAAATGAATGAGAGCTCTTCCGAAATTTGTTAATGAGTTTATCCGCTTAAACGATAAAAACGTTAAAATCTATGTCAATGAGAACTACCCCATTTATGAGGGGTCACCCACTTAAATGACAAAACGTTTAGTATCTTTGACAATGGGGAAAACGTCCTTACTTGACAAAAACTATTAGCCCTTTGCTAATAGGAAAACCCTTTAACACATGACCGAAAAAAGTCACCCAGGAATCCGAGTATATAATCTTCCCGATTCTCAGAGAAATCGATGAAGAGGAAAGAGGGATCGAAGAAAAAATTGGGTATGTCTCTCCGCTAACTCCGAATCCTTTTTAAAAATTTCTGTAAAGGAATGTCCTGTGGAGAGTCCTGAAAAAACCTCCTCTTGACGAGCGTTTATAAGCGTCAAGCGTCCTAAGAAACGTCCTGAACAGCAAATAAAACGCCTTCTACAAGTCTTTTCTCTCGCAAAGCGTCCTGCCGAGCTTCCACCGAAGCGTCCTGGCGAATGTGCACAAAAGCGTCCTCATAAGCGTCCTGCCGAGCGTCCTCAAAAGCGTCCTGGAAAGCGTCTCAAAAAAACGTCCTGCGTAGCTAAGAGCGTGTCTGAGCCGAGAAACACAAAGTCTTCTGAACGACGTTTCAGAGAGGAACTCGTTGAGCGCCCTGATGCATGCAAGTCCCGCCAAGAGGCGTCCTGGCGAGCGACCTTGCCAACATCTCAATGTTATGACGAACCGCGTTTTGCGTATGACGTTGAATATTTTCAAGGACGTCCTCATGCGAGTCTCCATGGAGAGCCGCACGCTGCTCCTGAAGTGTGTGAACACTAAAGGAAGACGTATGTATGGCTTTTCGTCTTCAAGACGGGCCTTAAAGACCTTCATACCTTTTTACAAAGACAGTGGCCACCTGTGCGACAACTTGCGTCTTAGTAATGCAAAAGAACATCTCCAGAAACGCACTCAGCAAAGGAACGCCGAGCGTCCGAAAGACACCCTCGCAAGGTGCTTGCCGAGCGTCCTGGAGAATGTCTCTACTTATAGGACGTCGAGCACCTCCAAAAGCTAGCTCACGTCTAAATTGCCCTTCTTATGCCGAACCAGAGACCAAAGTTGTTTGTGACTGTGCAAAGCAGCTTGCCGGACGTCAAACTTATCAGCTTGCTTTTTCGAAGTAAAGCGAACGTTACATAACGTATACGG
>NC_087207.1:82904992-82943099 GCF_015104395.2 Macrobrachium nipponense
CAACCACATAATACTTATTGGATCACTTACAAACCAATTTTGCAATCTTCCCCTTTCGGTAGGTCACTCTGTTATTGCTTTAAAACAAGGTCTTCATGACCTTGACTCAACCCTGGGATGGCAGTTTCATGTCTAAACTCAAAGGCTGCGATTTCAGTGTAATGGAAATTTACTCCACAATTTCCAAGTTCATGAACATAAAGAATCCAATGAAAACTTGGGAAATCCTCAGTGGATTAAGAGAGTCCATTTAATTTTATGGACTACCGATAGCATTTCATTTGTCAGAGAAAACGATGCGAAGTTTTGATGGAAGCTGAATGTAGTGCTTTCGATCCAAATGTCAGCAACTTTAAAATGTTAAAAACTTTATTAATACGACTTCACGGCTCATCTATTCTGGGAAGTTCACCTCTCTAGATAGTATGACACTACTTTGACATTTTTTCACTAATCATTTTCTTTACACTCAACCTCATGCAGCTGATTCAATTCTGCTAATGGCATCAGTTATACATTCAAAATACGGTATTGGCAGAGGAGCTGCCATCGGCTGCGATATTATGGTAAATTATCGTTGGTGGTGGCATACTTGTTTCAAACTCTTAGTCATGAAAGGTTATATTGTTAATTACTGCTCTTATGCGGCTTACTTCCTTGAGTAAAGAGAGGAATAAACCTATTCTCTTCAGTCTATATTTTGCCTTCTGCTTGAATTAAAAGAAAACAAGTAATTAAACGCCCTTCTAAGTATTGTTAATATCAAAGACTAGTATGAAATCCAAAGCAACTTGACCCCCACCTCTGTTCTGATGACTAATATGAGCACCCACGATAGGACCCAATAACACAGGTTCATGATCGGGGGACACAAACGATCACTCTAAAATCTTCATGACGCACTGCAGAAGCAGAACCACCCAGGCGCCCCACAACCCCAATGCAAAAAATGTAGGATTGCACACTGCCTGTCCCAGGTAAGCTCACCAAGCAGTGCATGGGATGGTTTATCCCTGAGGAGTACTGGGCCGAGTATAATTGGGTCATGCTCTGACCTAGCTGGGCAGGATAAACTGGTGCTAAGCACAGGAATACAACCATTCCCATGATAGTCTAGAAACCGATCACGAGAATACCCCAGGACCAGCCATGTGAGCCCCTGGTGGGGCTGACCAACTAGGAGTCCAGGTAAGTACCGACTCTTCCCTATGTGTTTCCAACAAATGTGAGCACAAACAGTGTCAAGTCAGTCCTCCACTCCTGAGATTGGCACAGAAGTGACTAGGAGTGACCGAAATCACACAATGGGCAGTAAAACCACAAACCCAAGTGCCCATCTCTCCCATGATCACCCCCAGCAAATAGGTACCGAGACTGTCATTATGCCCCACAATGAGATGGCAACTGTCAGAAAAACTTCCTAGCCTTCTTGCACAGGGCTCCTTTCTGCACCTTCTTATGCTTCAAACAGTAGAGGTGAGGATGATGAGTAAGAAGATGAGGAGGAGGAAGATGAATCATAGGAATGCTGCCAATAGGGTCAGCTCACCCCTCAAATTCACACAATCCACAGACAAGGATTGTTATTAAAGCAGCTACAATAGAAGCAGCAATTACAACAACAGATACACATGCAGAATTGTGAGAGGACGCTGAAGACAATGTGACGGGGTCTTGAAACACTGACCAATAAAAGGAACCAAATGGTTAAGGAAGATGAACAAGGAAGGCTGGCCCTGAAATGCCCAGGGAGGACTACAAAGCCTTCAACAACTTGCTTGTATCTTTGGGTTGTCTGTCTCGGTGTCACACTATCAGAGGTGAGTGCCAATGAAGGGGAGGGAAATGGGGATACTAATTCCCTTGCCTCAGCTGTATGCATAGACTGAACATGTGATCATCATTCTGACAATATTTGTTTGTTTGTTTGTTTGTATGGTGTTTTTACGTTGCATGGAACCAGTGGTTATTCAGCAATGGGACCAACAGCTTTACGTGACTTCCAAACCACGTCGCGAGTGAACTTCTGTCACCAAAAATACACATCTCTCACTCCTCGAATGGAATGGCCGAGAATCGAACCCGCGACCACCGAGGTGAGAAGCAAACACCAAATCAACAACGCCACTGAGGCACTTCATTCTGACAATATTAGACCCTTTACAATTGTGAAGAAGTGTGATGCAGATGCTGGTCCAAGAGGGAAAAGGGAACAGGTTATGGCACATTACAGATGAGAATTGATACCAGCAATGTACTGTCCTTGGAAAGATATTGATGGAACCTTCTCCTCCTCCTTCCTCCTCAAACCGTATCTGTTTCACTGGGAAGGAGAAAAACTCAGAGATGACAAATAATTCTGACCTCTGCAGGATGAACACAAGAATGAGGGTCTTTAATCATTATGTCATAACCCACCAACATTTTTCACTTATCCAAATTAACAAGAGTTTTCTCAACCTCTGAGGACAGTTTTATATTCTATTTGCACTCCCTTGGTAACATCAAATGTTTCAATGGCCTCGTACACATTTGCCTTAGTAGAAATTGATTTTGCCATTTCCATAATCTTTCCCCCAGGATCAAACCCCTAAAACACCACATGCAAGTTTTCCTATCTTATTTCCTTTTGAATTGCCTGCCTTCTTGAGGATCATGATGATTTATGTGCATAAGAAAATACACTAAGGTTACTACAAAGTTAGCAATGGCAATACTCTGAGTAATGCCCATAGAGTGATTTAATTCATCGCTTCGTTCAGCAGCAAAAAAATTTAATCAATTACTATATGTTTTCGCTGGTCATCTTTGTCTGTCATTGAGCTAAGCAAAACACCATTAGCAGAACTGCCCCTTTTCTAACACAAAACATCCTTTATCCAAATTATATATCCATTATTTGAGACATACATACATATGTGTGTTTGTGTGTGTATATATATATATATATATACAGTGGACCCCCCCGTATTCACGATTCTCTGGATTCGCGGACTCACACATCCACGGATTTCTCTCGGGAACGTTTCCCTGCATTATTCGTGGAAAATTCTCGCATTCGCGGTATTTTTCTATGAGAAAATATCACAAATTCCTGGTTTTTGTTATCAATTTCATCATAAAATGCACTTTTTGTGATAAAACTATTAAAAAAAACCAAGTAATAAAAATTTTTAGTGGTTTTTCTTAAGTTTTAATTAACAAAATAGGCAGTTTTTTTCATTTTTAAGCAATTTTTATAGGGGTTCCAAACATTCGCGGATTCTAACTATTCGCTGGGGGGTCTGGTATGCATCCCCCGCAAATACGGGGGGACCACCGTATATATATATATATATATATATATATATATATATATATATATATATATATATATATAAATTTGTTTACATCCTTTCATTGCAAATAGCTGACACTAGCAAACTTATGATGTATCGCATCTGCGTAAGCATTTTGTATAAGTTTGTGATAACAGACTAATAATTTTACTCGTTTTCACTATCTTGATTATTAAACTTATGAAAAATTGCTTACAATATATCGGTAGTTTACCCCTGGTTGTTTTTTCCTCAAAATATCCTTGTAAAATAGGGGTGTGTTTTATACAAGGTTGCTTCTTATATGAGAACAAATACGGTAAATATTTTTTTACCAAATTATTGTAAATAAATGTGAACAATGTTTTTTAATCTAATTATTGTAAATAAATTTAAATATTGTACAGTACAAATATATATATATATATATATATATATATATATATATATATATATATATATATATATATATAGTTACAAAAAAAGTTTTAGAAGTTTACCAAAACTTTTCCTTTAACATACTGCCCTGTTGGTATGGAGGTCTAATGCTGTGATCATATAGTGGGGGGAATCACGGTAGTACATTTAGATATTCATCACATAAACAAAAGTCACCACTCCCCTTGGCCAGATTTTGTCCATTGAATCCAATGTCCATTGGCTCCGGGTCCATTGATTCGAGACTTTTACTGTATGTATGTATTGTATGTATGTATGTATGTATGTATGTATATATAAGATATATATATATATTATATATATATATATATATATATATATATATATGACTGGTAAACAAAAATGTTCTGTTACAGCAGAATTTCATCTAATAAAAGGAGCCCTTAAAAATACCAAAATATAGAGCAAAAGTACTATATTTTCAGAGACTGCTGTCTCACTCTTCAGGTATATTGAATGAGAAGTGTTTACAGAAAAGGTGGTATTTATACCAAGAGATCCATCCACATGTAAGCCGATTTAGTAAAAACACCTAAATATAGAGAGAAAAGTACTATATTTCAGACTGCTGTCTCCCTCTTCAGGTATATGAAAGAGAAAAGTTCACAGAAAGGGTGGTATTTATACCAAGAGATCCATCCACAGGTAAGCCAATATTGGCTTACCTGTGGATGGATCTCTTGGTATAAGTACCACATTTCTGTAAACTTTTCTCATTCATATACCTGAAGAGGGAGACAGCAGTACTTTTCTCACTATATTTGTATATATATATATATATATATATATATATATATATATATATATATATATATATATATATATATATGTGTATAATATATATATATATATATATATATAGATATATATATATATATATATATATATATATATATATATATAGGTATATAAAGATATATATATATAGTATATATATATATATATATATATATATATATATATATATCATATATATATATATATATATATAATACATAATATAAATAAAATATATATAATATATATATATATATATATATATATATATATATATATATTATATATATATATGTATATATATAATATATATATATATATATATATATATATATATATATATATATATGTATACATCACATACACAGTGGAATCTCAACATACGAAAGTCCCAACTTATGAAGAATTCAAGTTACGAAAGCAAATATGAAGATTTTTTTTTTTTTGCCTCTGCATACGAAAACATTCAGGTTACGAAAGGTTGTTTTCTATGAAGTCCCGAGACTCGCCCAGACCACCGAGAACAATTTTAAAACTTGCGCGCCGCCAACCGAGTAGACTCGCCACCATCTTCCTGCTCTCCATTGGTTTCCTGATGCTAGTCACCATCGTAGATCCTGCTCTCCTATGTCAGCATCTCTCTCATCGTGCATCTACATAAAGGCATTCTTCTATCACTCCGTATCAGCAACGTTATCATAAGCACGCGGAATTCGTTTGTTCAAATACGATTTTCGTTTGTTAACGTAAATTCATGTTAGTGATTTCGCTTTTGTACTTTATCGTATTGTGTGAGAACTTAATTAGTAACTTAATTACGCACATATAGTCATGGGTCCCAAGATTTACTAAGTTCACGGAAAGAAGAGGATGCTTTCTATGGAGTCAAAGATGGAGATTATCAAGAAGTATGAGGTTGGCATGCAGTTGAGTGTGGTCGCTAAGGAATACGGCCGAGGGAAGCCATCAAAGCAGCTACACCTTCCAAGGGCATGACTATTTTGTCCAACAAGAGGAGCCACGTGCACGATGAGATGGAGAGGCTGCTTCTTGTGTGGATAAAAGACAAAGAAATCGCTGGTGATACAATAACCAAAACGGCAATATGCCACAAGGCCAGCGCTATTTTTCGGCAATTTTGATTGCCCAGGCCAAAGACGACGGAGGAGAAGGGACATCGACGCCAACCCCAGACTTCAAGGCTTCTCGTGGGGTGGTTTGAAAAATTCCGGAAATGGACTGGCATCCATTCGGTGGTGCAGCATGGAGAGGCTGCCAGCTCGGACATGAAAGCGGCCAAAGCCTTTATTAACACGTTCGACGAGGTGACGATCAACGAAGGCTACAGTCCTCAGCAAGTCTTCAACTGTGACGAGACTGGCCTTTTTTGGAAAAAAATGCCTCGTCGGATGTACATCACGGAGGAAGAGAAGAAGCTACCCAGGCATAAGCCTATGAAAGACAGGCTTACGCTTGCACTTTTGTTCAAACTCCAGTGGGGATTGCAAGGTGAGCCCCTACTTGTCCATCATTACAAGACTCCTCGAGCCTTCAAGGCCCACAAAGTTGCTAAAGGAGAAGCTTCCAGTGATGTGGAGGGCTAATAATGCAAAAGCCTGGGTAACGAGGTCTTTTGTTCACCGAGTGGGTAAATCTGTGTTTCGGCCCGACAGTGAAGAAAAATGTCTGCTGGTGTGGACAATGTCCCATGCCCACCCTCTGGCCTCGAGGAAGATATCCTTGCGGAGTAATTCTTCATCAAGATTCTTTATCTTCTGCTAATACCCACCACTCTCCTCCAGCCCATGGACCAGCAAGTGATATCGAACTTCAAGAAGCTGTATACGAAACATCTTTTTCAAAGAGATGTTTTCGACATCACCGATACCACCTCACCTTGCGTCAATTTTGGAAGGAGCATTTCGACATCGTCATATGCATCCGACTCATCGACCTAGCTTGGCAGGAAGTTTCGAGGCGAACCTTGAATTCCTCATGGAGGAAACTCTGGCCTGATGCCGTATCCACCCGAGACTTTGAGGGATTCAACGTGGGCGAAGCTGGTGCTGCAGATTCAAGACAGTTGACGATCCTGAAACTGTTCCCAAACCAGATCTTGACGAGATCGTTGCACTCGGCAAGTCCATGGGGCTGGTCTTCGACGAGGACGACATCAACGCCCTTCTCGAGGAGCACCAAGAGGAGCTTACATGGATGACCTGAAGGAGTTGGAGGCCATGCAACATAACATCGTTCAAGAGGAGTTCTCTAGCAGCGGCGAGGAGGAGGAGGAGGACAACCCTATGACAACGGCAGAGAAATTAAGGATGTTCTAGCCGCTGTTCATAAAGTGCAATCGTTTGTAGAAAAAAACACCCCGAAAAGGCTCACACAAGTCATATGCTTTGTGCAGTTCGATGACGTTTGCCTGAGTTGTTTCAGGAACATTGTGAAAAGTAAGCAGAAGCAATCTTCCTTGGATAGTTATTTTTTAAAGAGGCCTTTAGTATTAGCAGGAGTAAGTAAAAAGGAAGAACCAAGTGATACTAAAAAACAGAAAGTTAAAAGTGGTGATGAAGTTGAAATTTTGTAAAAAAAAAAAAAAAAAAAAAAAAAAAAAATAAAAAAAAAAAACAAAAAAAAAAAAAAAAAAAAAAAAAAAAAAAAAAAAAAAAACTATGTAAAGTACAAAAAAGTAAAAAAAAAAAAAAAATTTAAAATCAAAACGACAAATTTTTATTTTTGTTTTAGTTTTTTGTAAAGTTCAAGTTTTACAGTTTTTTGTTAAATGGTGTTTCGTAAATTTTAGTTTAGTTTTCCTTACATTTTTTTATGTGTTTCGTAAAGTTAAGTGTACGTACGTACGTACGTATCTGCATTTGTCCTCCTCCTCTGTCGCCACTTTCGGAGATAGCCTCACTCGAAAGGTAAGCTTCCACATTTTGCTACATACGTACAGTATTTCTTGTATACCATGTACACTAATACACTTTATTTACAGGTAATTAGCAGTACGTTATTAATTTAGGTATTGAATGGTCCAAACTGTTGTAGTATTTCATTGTTTTATAGGTCAATTTAGCTTTATTATGAAATTTACTGGGTGTTTTTGGAGGGCTTGGAACGGATTAGCCATTTTACATGTAAAATGTGGTCCAAGATACGAAAACCTCATGATACGAAAGGCGCCTCGGAACGGATTAATTTCGTATCTCGAGGTACCACTGTATTTGACTTTTCTCTCTAGATGACTTTCGACTGCAATATAAATACAGTCTGCATTCTAGGTAGAAGTTGTGGAGCAACAAGGTCAGATGCAAATAAAGAAACACTGGTTTAGCCTACATTGAATTTTAGTAGGAATTCATGCCAACCAATGCTTAAGAAAGTCGAATAGGTATAGGCTTGCCTAAGTCAAAGAACTCCCGTGTAGCTTATGTGGGAAATTTGTTTCACTCAGTGGAAGAGTGAAGGAATATACTCACTACCAAAATTACTAGGGTAATTCTACCACTGAGTGTTCTCTAGTAATATAGTAAATGGTATAAAACGGGCTGTTAAGCACACATTTTTTCCATGCGCCTAACGTGTTTTCAGACTTGTGCCAGAAAATGCAAAGGATTAATAATTGCTTTGTAAGTTTAAGTAGGCTAGTTAAATTCAGGTACGAGTAATTTAGGTAAATGCAATTAATCTAATAAGGACTATGAATAAATTAAACTAAGGCCATAAAATTCCCAGGGCAGTTCAGTTTGGTCCCAGAATTCAATTATGTTCTGACCCGGTTAAAGTAAAAATTAAGGTAAACTAATCCCAAATAGTAATGCTAAGTAAACAGACAGACCTAATTTTGACTAAATTTTCTACTACACCCATGTATTATATAAACCCTGTAAAATAGTTCAATCTGAGTCTATGCCTAATTAATTCTCACAAACTCCATATTACAATAGCCTAACTACATAAAAAACGGCTCAAAATTTAGTTAAGGTAAAGAAACAGTGTATTAACGTCTTAAATAAGTTAAGTTAAATAAGTAAGTTAAACGTTAAATTAAAAAGACAAAACCGCTTGCTAACGAATGACCGTTGGCTCAAATCAGCCATCCGATAATATGGCGGCTTAGCCTTTGTGGAAAATTGGTATGTTGACCTACCTTTAAATTAACCCAGTTTGGACGCACACCTCTTTATTCACTCCTAAACTAAAAAACAAATCCAATATATTTAATCAGCAAACCCAGCGACCTCTAATTACATTCGTGGAAATAAATTGGTACGTTGACAAGAAATGTTATTTTACTTTCCGAATTTTCCGCCTACAGATCAGTGTGAATGGCCGTTTTAAGTTTTGGTTGCAGATAAGGATTCGGATAGGATATGGGTTAGGATAGGTACAAACAGGGAAGGAGATCATACAAACCAATTATCTTAAGGGTTATTAATTTATAAAACCCTACACTACGTAAATTAACTCAAGACGAAGTTGACGAAGCAAGTTGTCGCCCGTCTTCTGTTGCTGTCTGTTTGAACAAGGCCCCAAAAACCCGCGCTCGACCGCTACCCCCCCCCCGAAAAAGCCTGTCAGGTTAATGGTTCTTATCACTCCCTAAATCAATTAAATAATTCTTAACTATTTTGAAGGGACATTTAATCTATTTATTAAATCTATCTATCAAATATTTTAAATGCTAAGTAAAATTAATCAGATTATTCAAATATAATATTATCATTTCTGCAGAGCTTATACTAAAGAAAATGGGGTATAGTTATTGTGTAGCTCTTAGCAGTGACTTCGTTAAAGGTAGAAAATGTATATGTACAAATAAATTTACAACAGACTATACCAAACAACACCCTGTGTAGCCCATGCCAACCAATACCCAGTGTAGCCTGTGTCCAACAACACCCAGTGTAGCCTGTGTCCAACAACTCCCAGAGTAGCCTGTGTCCAACAACTCTCAGAGTAGCCTGTGTCAAACAGCTCCCCAGTTTTCAGGACTTATAAAGCTTTGGAAAAAACAATTCAAGTGTCATAATAGGCAAGACCAATAATGGTAGTAGTCAGGTAAGGCAAGCAGCATATAAAAGGTTACCAACAAGCAAAGAAAGGGCAAACACATGAAACAAATAAACCTATAAACCTAAGAAGGGTAAACTTACGTGCTGCAAGTGCATAGAAACCGCAGAAGAAATTTAAAGCATGCTGTAGCCTATATGTGGTAAAGAGCTTTAGTATTGCAATGATTGGGACAAGTGCCGTGTCAGGTAAGAAGGGCACAAAACATGATACACAGTGTGATAGAACCTTCAGACAAGGTACTCAAGAGTTACATTAACACAGCCATAGAAGTTATAGGTTCATCACAACTTGAGTACAGCATAGCGGTGGGGAAATAGGCAAGTTTCCATTGACAATAGTCAAAGGCATGGGACACAAAACCTTTTGGGCCTAGATGGGTTAAGGTGAAAAAAAGTAGACTGGCATGGTATTCTAAGGGTTACAGGTTCAAAACAGGAGCCTACATTAGAAATTTCACTAACCTAACCTAACCTATCCTCATTGCATTACTAGGTGTCAGTGCTCATATATATACAATTAACATATCAAAAGACCCAGCTTTCTTCTTCCACAGGTAAAACTTCAGTACAGATTGATGAAATACCACCATACTTATGCCACAATGCCTCCCTACAGTTAAGCCTAACTGTAGAGTACATGTATTTTTTATGTCACTGAAGTACGTCACTTAGGAGATCTCAAGATTCCTACAGAGGTTCATGATACAAATATCATTATGCAGGTATTCAATAACTCCAGAGCTGATACTTCTGAATGTATTTCTAACACTGCAATATATATTACATTGCTTGTATAAACTAGTTATTTCATTTTTGGCAAGAGCTGGTAATATTGTTTTTGTTATACCTATAGCTGTTCCCCTCAAAGTTACTATACCATCAGGAGAGTGTTTTTTTCAAACAGGTCTGCCCAGCATCATGACAAAAAGGATACAAATTTTCTGATGTAGTACATTAAAAATAAATGTAAATCATTACTACCCAATGACAAATTAGTGATATTGATGGTGGGTGAAACTCATGTACTTATTACCACATTTTCATATAAAGGAAAAATATTGTTTTACAGCCTTTGGCTATGGTGAAGCTGCAACAGGCGCATTTCACTTTATGTTGAACAGTAAGTTTAAATTCAAGTAAGTTACACAAATTCCCTATTAAGGCATAAAAGCTGATGTTCTGCACTGCACACTGAAGAAAGTAATTATAGGCTTGGAAAAAATCATTTTTACAGTGTTTTGCATTGTAACATCATAATGCTATCATTGGGAATGCAATGTCCTATACAGGTGTCTATAGTGTATCCTCACCCATTTCAGAGTAACAAATGCCCTTTTTCGTGTGTGTTTCAGTAAAATTGTTAAACTATATCAGGAATAATTGGCTTGGCCAGAAAGTTTATAAATAAAACAATGAAGTTACCTCAGTTCTCCTTTGATGTCAATAATTTGAAAAACGAAATTCATTAGGCACCATTCAGCCCTTTGAAAAACTTCATGCTATAGATGTTTTGCTCAATGAACAAACATATAAACTATCATTAAAAGCATTATCTCCCTACACCTTTGAGAAACAAAATGTTCATTTAGTTTTACAAATATCCAATGAATATATCGTTCAAGCTTTACTAACTATTTGGAAAAAATCACTCTATTTTTATTCAGGATGCAAATGTCAAAATTTTACATTTGGTCGACAATCATAAATTTAAACGTTTAAATATCAAAAGGGTAAATAATAGATAAGCTGCTCAATAAGTAATGAAGGAGTACAGAAAAACATATGAAAATTAACAATAAGGGTTTTCTACTAACGTTTCATTGAATCATTGTTCAAGAAAATAACTATTGTAGCCAAAGAGAAAGTTAGAAAATTAAATATCAAATAATGACTGTATGTAAGAGAATTACTTCATTCACATATAGTAGAAAGAACCATGTTTTTTGTGATGTAAACCTATGCACTACTGTTTATTCTTTGGTAAACACTGTATTGTAACTAAGCAAATTGTTTTGGTTCAGCATTTTATATTAATCTTATAACTTGTGTTTCGAGTAAGTATTATTTGGTGTACACTAATTAGTGTAGATGAGAAAATAAGTAAATTAATAACTGGCAGACCAAAAAAGGGAGGGTTTTGACAAAGGAAAAATCTATTTCTGGGCGAATAACCTGTGTCGCCCAGTGAAATGTTCCTTTAGCACACATTTCTAAGGTATAAACAATGCTATAAATACCAGAGAAAAAAGCTATATAGTAATGCCAGAATATTCTGGCTCGCTCACCTTTATTTAAGGTGTCGGTATGGTATCTGGGGTGAGTGAAACCACTATCAGAGGTCTTCTGCCATTTAGTCTCTTCCTTTGTCAATTTCCCTTTCAAACTAGGTGCCATACCAGCGCCATCTACTGCCCACTACCGCTACTACTAGCGCCTCGATAGCCATTCCTGAAAATAGCACCCAAGCTTGGGGCTATAGGGTGAGGAAGGATGGGGTGGGTTACTGGGCGACACAGGTCATTCGCCAGAAATAGATTTTTCCTTTGTCAAAATCCCTTTTTCTGGGTCTTTTTGGATAAACCTGTGTCCACCCTATGTGAAATAGTAACAGAGAATTGTTCCCACAAGCTTGGATATACTCTCTATAAGACTAATGGAAGGGAGAAACTAACTCCAAGATAATTCTACCCTATTTAATAAATTGCTTAAATCTAAACAGCTTTTAACAATATCTTAAGTCTAGGTCCTTACTTTAGTAAGTATATACTATTACCGCAAATAATTACTGTAAGGCCTGTGTGATTACTATGTCAACAAGTAATACTATATATTTTACATGTATATGATTAGTAGTTAATTATAACCAGTACAAGAAGGTGGTTCATTAATACAATCCAAGTGAAAAACCCCGAGAAGAAGGCGAGAGACTAAGCAAGGTGGTTAGGGAGAAAAGGAGCTAAAGAAGGACAAGGTCTTTACGACTAGGTATGTCAAACATGACTTAGGCTGTGTTAGGGGAAACAATATTCCCCAACTGCCACTGCTAAATGATTTGACCCTCTTACGCGGGAGCGGTAAATAAAAAATTGTCTCCCGTGTGCCGGAGGGGTTTCGGAGTGAGCGCGGAAGCGGAAAAAATATTTTTTTTTAAAAAAATCACAGCGTGCTTAGTTTTCAAGATTAAGAGTTCATTTTTGGCTCCTTTTTTTGTCATTGCCTGAAGTTTAGTATGCAACCATCAGAAATGAAAAAACTTATCATTATCATATATAAATAATGCGATATATGATAGCGCAAAAACGAAATTTCATATATAATTGTATTCAAATTCCGCTGTGCGCAAAACGGTTAAAGGTAACAAGTTACTTTTTTTCGTTGTAATGTACACTAAATTGCGATCATTTTGGTATATAACACATTGTAAAACGATAAAAGCAACACAGAGAAAATATTATCACAAAATAATGCATGATCGTAACACGCGGACGTAAACAAATATATTTTTTTTTCAAAATTCACCATAAATATGATATTGTTATGATACAATAAAGTTTGTTCATACTTACCTGGCAGATATATATATAGCTGTATTTTCTGAAGTCCGACAGAATTTTAAAAACTTCCGACACACGCAGTGGTCGGTCAGGTGTTAGTACCCATTCCCGCCGCTGGGAGGCGGGTATCAGGAACCATTCCCATTTTCTATTCATAATTTTTATTTCCACTGTCCCCTGAGGGGAGGTGGGTGGGTACTTGATTATATATATCTACCAGGTAAGTATGAACAAACTTTATTGTATCATAACAATATCATTTTGTTCATGAAACTTACCTGTTCAGATATATATATAGCTGAATCCCACCTTTGGAGGTGGAAAGGGACAGAATAGAAGGATTTTGGGACACAAATGCATGCAGATGATTTACATCTTGGTTCCACCTGTTTAGCATCAGCTGACTTCGTGATTACTGTCACCCAAGTCTGCTTCTGCTTTACTAGAGTTGCCAGCGAGGTAGAGACCTATAAACTGGTGCACTCCAGATGATCTGTCAACGGGGGCGTGACCACAATGTGACTAGACCATATTGACCATACCATGAGGGCTAAGAAGTAAAATAAATATATATATAAATATATATATCACCACCTGACCAACCTAGCCAAAGTTAAGGTGTGTTAACTAAGGCTTAAGAGTTAAGAAGTCGCCGTTGTCGGCGACTCAACAACTAAATTAAGAGCTCTTCCTAACCATTTTCTACAGGATAGGATGAGTGGTACTTCTTGCCCCAAGATTGTGTCTGCAGACAACGTATGGCCCTAGCGAGCAGCAGATCTCATATGCCATCTTCACATCTCGCAGGGAGTGTGAAGTGAACACAGAGTTGCTTCGCTAAAACATGGTACTCAGGATGTTGCTGAGTGCCATGCTCTGTTGAAATGCTTCCGAGGCCGCGCCCTCACCTCGTGAGCATTCAGATACAAAAGATTTCAATTCTTGTGCAAACACAATGAAGGAGCATTTTTGAAAGAACTCCTTAACACTAAAGCCAGGGTGTTCTTCGATATGGGCAAGTCTGGTCTTTTTCGGAACACTGCAGATTGCCCAAATGACTTCGACTTTCTTGAGTTTTATGTAGATAAAACTTGAGAGACCCGACAGGGCACAGGACTCTCTCTGGCTCCTGCCCACTAACTTGTGCCATCCTTGCTTCCAAGCTCCTGGCCCAAGGACAAGACAGGTTTCCATTCTTAGGCCACGGAAGGCTTAGAGAGCACACCGCCTTGTGTTCTCTAAAGCCAAAACTTGTGACGATGGCTTAAAATTTCACTAACCCTCTTTGTCGTATCTAGGGTGGTTAGAAGAAGGCCTTCCTGATCACATGCAAGAAGTTAACAGGTAGGAGAGGTTCGAATGCTTTGACATCAAGAACTTCAGACTACGTCTAAGTTCCATATTGAAAGCTTCGATCTGGACATGCACAGTCAGTACGTCTGTACTAAAGTCAGGTGACCGACCAGTTGACCAGTCAGACGAATCAAGGACAGCAAGGCTGTACCCTGAAGACCATAAGGCACTATTCTTCGCTGAAGGATGAGTGTCCTGGACTGCCTGGGCGATTCAATCTAAGCAAACCTTGGGGGTGTATCAACGCAACCCAACGTCGTCAGCGAATCAACTCCTGACTCGAGCTTCTGGTGCCAGGAGAAGGAAAGGAGCGAGGAGCAAAAAGGCGATTCAGTCCCGAAGGAAGAATGCCTGACAGTCCAACCTGGTCTCATGTTACACGATCATCAGGGGTGTATAAACGCAACCGACTTCGTCAACAAGAAACTCAGGGCTACTATATGTTGCCTGATCTCGCACGAGTGTCTGACTCCGAAAACAGATGAGACAAAAAGTAGATGGTGAGCGAGTTTCGAGATTCCACAGAACTCAAAAATCGTGAAGGGCTTTTGTTGTTTGACAGACGCAAATCTCTGAGCCCCAAAGGCCGTCAACAACATATTTGCGTATTCCTTTAATAGTTGTGACTGCCAGCTTATCCCATTCTTCAGACGGAAATGGAAGACGGTAATCTTATTCCTGTCAACATCTCGATAGTCTGAACGTAGTCAGACTCAGAGCGGGAGAGGTTATAGTACCTTTCAGTTAGAGTAGACCGACTCTCTCGGAAAAGGTCCTTGGAAAGTGAACTAGGAAGTATGTGACCTCTGTGAATCCAGGATCCTGAAGGCCAACATGGGGCGATCAGCGTCATTGCGCTCCCTGTGACGTCATAAATCCTCTTATTACATTTCCTAAGCAATTGAAAAAGGGAAAAAGAGACTAAACATCCATCCCCGTTCAATATCATAGGATGGCGTTTAATGGTACCGATCCTGGATCGAGAATAAGGGAGCAGAGAAGAAGAAGCCTCTTCGTCCTCAACATATCGAAGAGAAGAATGAAGGGCGTCCCTAAAGTCTCCACAACTCTCAACTTACTTTCTAAAGAAAGATTCCACTCGGAAGTGAATAGTTGCTGCCGTCGATCGAGACGATTCATACGGACTTTTGCAATCCTGTAACGAACCTGTAGAGGATCGTTACATTCTACGCCTGTTGTTATAATAGGCTCTTTCTCGTAAACTCGAACAAGGACCGAGAGAAGATACTTCTTAAGATATGAGAGAGCTGTGGAATATCAGAGTTGATCTGGACCACTGGTTCCCAAAAAACTCGTTTCGAGGCCTGGAGGACTACCGAATCGCTTTTACTTCTTTCAGATTAAGATCCAGGACATCTGAAACCCTATCAGATGTCCGGCACCTTCTTTCTATCACCTCAGGTGATAGACGCACTGAGAGATGTTCAGAATCATTCCTAGATCTTGAATAATATTTCAGTTTCCCGGGTAGGAAAAAACTGTGGTCTGAATTGCAGTCTATTTCGGGGAAACAAACTTCTTCAGGAAGGAAATGGTCCCCAGCAAGCTCATCCATTCCCTCCCCGAGGTATGCTTACTTCCCTAATAAGGCTGCGCTTTGCCTAAGCAGGGAGAGCATATAAAAGTGCAATGTTGCGGTAGACTCGTAAGTTCCATACCGTGCGGTAACGAGCACCGAAAGGCTTAAGAGGATAACTCTGTTGAACATAGTAAGGCAAAAACGTATGCAACGTTTATTCATTCACGTAAGAAATCCCCTCAATCTTAGGCTAAAGTCCGTGATTGTAGGACAGAGATACAGTTAGTCAGTCAATCCCGCAGGAGAGACGTAACCTGTCAGGCACAGAGATACGGTTAGTCAGGGTCAATCCCGCAGGAAGAGAGAGACGTAACCTACCGCGCATGACAGCGCACGATCTGTTACTTCCGGCTCGGTTGGACTGGAGGACAGACACAGCGTGACAGCAGCAGCCAGCAGCTTACGAACGTCGTCTCTTAACTTTATGTCTGGGTTGCCAGCTATCCACCCATTCTACGAAGAAATAGGTCCGTTATTTTTTGAGCAGAAAGACTCTCAGCTGGTATATTTAAGCGAAACAGAAAACGCTAAATATATAGATGCGTTTGTGTCGTCAGAACACTACCATACACGGTAAAAGATAAATCGGAAACTCCTGGAAGGCTGCAGGGAGTAACGATTAAATGTCCTTAAAAATAGACAATAGACCTCTCGGTTTGCCATCCGAGAGGTAACTACAGCAAGCGTATATGACTTGAACCAACCAGAAGTAAAATAACGCAAAGCAAAATATGAAATTATATCACAATAAAGTTTGTTCATACTTACCTGGCAGACATATATATAGCTGAATTCGGAAATACAGCTACATACATATCTGACAGGCAAGTTTCATGAACAAAACTTAAGAGAATCGAAGCAGTCAGCTCAAGATTCTATGTTATTGGACATAAGCGTTCATTGACGTAGTCTACAAGTCTATTTCTTGTACGAGTCTGCGAATGACGAATGAGAGCTCTTCCGAATCTTGTCAATAAGAGCTTATTCGCTTACGCAATATCAAGTTAATGAGATGTTTGTCAATGAGAACTAACCCATTTACGGGACAAAGAGATATTTTGTCAATGAGGGGATACCCATTTACTTGACAAAAACGATAGTATTGTCAATGGGGGGAAAGTCACTGATTGACAAAACGTAATCCAGGAAGTCGAGCATTTCATTTTTCCGATTCCCGTTCTCAAACGAGGAAGGGGCAAGAAATCCTGTTAAGAGACTGGGCTTACGGCAGGTAGAACGACGATGTTCAATTCGGCAGCGTAGTCCCGACTAGAAACTAACAAAATCTATCATCTGAAAAACCCTTTCAGATGGCCTAAAAAGCTTGCAAAATTATCCTGGGAAGAGGAAGAAACTCTCCAACCAGCTTCCTCTCCCGTATCACAACTAATGCCTGCTAAGCTTAAATTTATTGGCAGTATGGCAAAGGAAGTTCCTGTCTTGCGCTTTCCTGAAGCGCGTCCTTTTGATGAGTGCCTTTGCAAGAATCCTACTGAACGTTTGCCGAGAGTCCTGACGTGCAGGACATCGAGCCTTTATAACCCGTAACTGCCTTATCGCAAAGTCTTGACTGCGGTAGTGGCAACTTAAATTTATTGGCAGAATGGCAAAGCTTGCGGTAGAGCAAACGAGATCTTCCCTTGAGCTTTCCTTAACTCCATCCACCATGCGAAAAGCAAGATTAATTGACAGAGACCTCTTGAATTCACGAAACCCGATGTCTTGCTGGGTTTTCGAAGAAGAAGTTGTCTGTTCACTTTAAGCTTCCTCCGAAGCACTGCCTACTTCACATTCTTTGCAGGTGAGGTAGAAGGTATCACCGAAGGTAGAGGTAAAAAATTCTTTAGGCCCAAATCTGAAACAAGAGCTTGAAGAGTTCAACAGAAACGTTCAGCCAGCGGGACACACCTGGCGTGCGCTGGTGCACGCTCGGCGTCCACTGGCGCGCGCTCGGCATCCACTGGAGCGCGCTCGGCGTCCACTGGCGCGCGCGCGTCGGCGTTCCACTGGCGCGCGTCGGGGTCCACTGGTGCGCGCTTGGCGTGCACCCCTACGCGCCTGGCTTGTTGGGCATCCGCTCTCAAAAGCTTCCTGCTACTATGACTTCTTTTACGTATTTCTCGGTGGAAAGACGGACACGAGTTCAGGTGACGTTCGCCTTCTTACTTCTCACTGAAACGCATAACGAGAGAGAGAGAGAGGACGTGAAGCGTCCTCTTCTATAAAGCTTTCTATTTAGAGGGCGCGAGTCCTTCCGAAAGCTCCAACCCCTGGCACGGAAGGACGCTTCGGCGGACGAGAAGCAATCTTTCAGGATCCGTGCACAGGCGCACAGGCACTTTGGCAGTCTGGGGATTTTCATCAGAAACTGCCGAAGGCACGCCAGATCGGTTGGGTTCCTTGTAACCCTCCTTAGGCTTTCGACATGCTCCCTCCCCGGGTCCTGGGAGTGACTCAAGCAGAGGTCCCGGCCTGAGGCGAAACGAGGCCGATCTGACGCACCCTCCACTACACAAGGGGTATCACTGCACTTCTGCACTTCACTTTTACTCTCTTAAGCAAGCACTTTCGATTCTAAGTTACGAATCGAAAGAGTATCAGAGAAAGGGCAATTCCTCTACAGACACTGCTTAGGGCCCGAAGGCAACAATGCAGGGTTAGGAGTAACAATTACAGAAGTAGCACTTCACAGCAATGAAGGAGAGCGAGCACCTCTCGTAGAGCATATTCATAGCCCGTAGGCCATACTACAGGGTTAGGCAAAATAAAGTCTACAGGAAGGTTTAGCAGGTTCACTATCCCTGACTTTGTTTATTGAATTAATTACGTACATACGAATCATACGTCTTCCTTACGGAATTAGACATGTTTACTGATTAATTGCGTACATACGAATCATACGTCTTCCTTACGGAATAGACAAAGTCTCACACTCCTTACATGACAAATCTCAACAAAGAAGCAAGACCCATACCCCTCGTACATACCAAGTGCGGATCTACCGAAGCGTTTCGGTAGCCACACCCTATCTTTGCAGACAACCTCGTCTGAAACTAGCCTAACTAGATTCAGATATTTTATGCAAAAATGAATCAAATTAAAATCAATTTAAGATAGCGTATGCCTAGCCACAAATCCCACAAATCCAAGTAAATAAATCAAAAGACAATTAGGATACTTAGCGGCAATGATGTTTTCCAAAATCCTAAGACGGAGGTACTGAAAACAGGTGTTTTCAGCACCGGCAACAGAAAAATTATGAATAGAAAATGGGAATGGTTCCTGATACCCGCCTCCCAGCGGCGGGAATGGGTACTAACCACCTGACCGACCACTGCGTGTGTCGGAAGTTTTTAAAAATTCTGTCGGACTTCAGAAAATACAGCTATATATATATCTGACAGGTAAGTATCATGAACAAACTAAATATTGTCCTAGAGACTTCCAATTTCTTTCAAAATGAAGAAAAATGATTGAATATTACTATACTGTAAGATTATTAGCTTACAATTGCAGTTTTCGACCATATCTGACGAGTTAAAGTTGACCGAATGTCGAATTTTTTATATATATTTTTTATATGCAATTATTTCGGAAATAAGAAAAGCTACAACCTTCAAATATTTTTTCGTTTTATTCTACATGAAATTGCGCACATTTTCATATATAAAAACTCTATGAAATGCCTAATATGAAAACGGAGCAAATATTCCGAGAATGGGACGTACGTATTTCGGAGATTTGTGGCGGAGAATCCGCGCGCGGAGGGAAGGAAAGATTTTTTTTTTAAATTCACCATAAATCTAATATTTTTGCTAGAGACTTCGAATTTGTTTTTTTCAAGATGAAGATAAATGACTGAATATTACTAGACTGTAAGAGTTTTAGCTTACAATTGCGTTTTTCGACCATTTCGGTAGAGTCAAGTTGACCGTACGGTTTTGGTTTTTTTTCTATTTATCGTGATTTATATGCAAATATTTCGAAAATGAGAAAAGCTACAAACCTTCAATTATTTTTTTTTGTATTCTACATGAAATTGCAACACATTTTCATATATAAAACTTTATGTAACGGCTATTTAAAATGGTGCAACATTAACCACAGTCGCACGTATGATTTTTTTCGGAAGAGTTACCGCACGGACGTAAAGAAAATGTTATTTTATTCATAAATTCACCATAAATCGAATTATTGTGCTAGAGACTTCCAATTTGTTGAATTGAAGGTAAATGCTTGAATATTATTAGAATATAAGCGTTTTTAGCTTACAATTGCGTTTTTCGACATTTGTTTCGGTAGAGTCAAAGTTGACCAAACCCAAGGTTGAAATTTTGGCAATTATCGTTTATATTTAATATGAAAATATCTCAAACTTATAAAGCTACAACCATGAGTTGTTTTTAATTGTATTGTGCATAAAATTGCGCACATTTCCATATATAAAACTTTATATAACGGCTAATTTTAAAATGTGCAAACATTACCACAATCGCATGTACGATTTTTTTTCGGAAGAGTTACCGCGCGGACGTAAGGAAAAAGTTTTTTCATAAATTCACCATAAATCGAAATATTGTGCTAGAGACTTCCAATTAGTTGCAAAATTAAGGTAAATGATTGAATATTACTAGAATGTAAGCGTTTTAGCTTACAATTGCGTTTTCGACCATTTCGGTAGAGTCAAAGTTGACAAAGATTGAAATTTTGGCAATTATCGTTATTTATATGAAAATATCTCAAAACTGATAAAAGCTACAATCATGAGTATTTTATTGTTGTATTCTACATAAAAATGCGCACATTTTCATATATAATACTTCATGTAACGGCTAATTTACAATGGTACAAAAAATTATGTCAAAGTGACGAAATAATTTCCGAGATGTGTCACAGATACTTTTTTAGTGCGGCAAGAAAGAAATTCGCGCTTGCGCGCCTGCGTAACGATTGTAAACAAAACAACACCTTGATCCGTGAACTCCCAGCATCCCCCAAGGCGCGTGATTCAAAAGTTTTAGGCTGGTAGGCCTATAAGTATTTTTCCGCGAATTTTAAAAAAACTTTTGTAGTCGACGTAAAATACGTCCAGTCGGCACACGGGAGACAAAAATGTCGACGTAAAATACGTCCAGTCGCGTAAGAGGGTTAAGGGCTTCCGAGGATTTAAGGTAGTGGTGATTAAATACTTGAATTCCATCTATATACTTCTTAAGGTCATCAAAGTTCATGTGGTGGAAGTGACTTATCAAGGAGCTACTGCTCAGACATCATGTACATGTGGAATTGATTCTGGTTAGCCCATCTAAAATTATAGAATTGTTATTTTAATCACTTAAATGAGACTGTTCCACCATCTCTCGAATGAATAAAGGACCTGAAGTTTTATTTGAAGTTCTGTCTACAATTGATCTCAAGTTCTGACTGGACATAGGGATAGATCCTGTGGAAGTGGGGCAATCTCTAGAGGCCCCACCTACTCTGAGGATCCTCATTTTAGTCAAGAATTCGATCTGGAGATAGTAGAACTTCTCTGGATGGAAGAAAATCAATATGATTTTGTTCTAGCTAGCACAAGTTCTCAGAATCGATGAAATTATGAATCTGTTAATGTGGAACCAAACTGGAGTAGTTTCCTTGAAGCAGATTTGGTCATGGCCCTAGTTTGGTAGGCTCTTTCTAAACAGGTCCTAAGGAACGTAACAGCCAGGTTCATATTCATCGTCATAACTATTGGGTCTTTTTAGGAAAAAGGCTAGGCTTGTTACTGTAGAATTGTACTGCTAGAAAAAGGAGTCGTAGGAACTAGGGGAGAGATTAGTCAGGACTGTCAAATCTCGTGACAATTGCTGAAACGTTTTCCGCATGGTTGCAGACCTCCCCGTAGACTTCCGTTGTCTGATTCTAAGAACAAGGTGTTAATAGGATCCATATTGGTATCTTCTTGTGCCATGAAATTCATGAATTCCATAAAGTTAGGACCCTCCGAATCCTTGAGGAAGCGTCCGCTGTGTTATACTAATCGTGCCAGTCTGGGGTTGGGGGTCCGTCTGAGGCAGAGTCCCAATTCCCCTAGTTACGTGGGTCACAATTGCTCTTGAGTCCGTTGGGGGTTAACATCCCAATCCGTCTTAAGAAGGATGGGAGTTAGCCTAGAACTTGCCTTAGTAGATTTATTGGAGGAAAATTAAATCCTCTGCCAGATGTTCCAACCTATCTGGTATCCGTGGCCTGGGCCATGGGGTCCAGATTGAGGGCACATGAAATATTGTAATTTGTGGTTGGATTCTGTGGCAATATTTCTACTAGGAGATCTGGATTCTGTTGGCTGATCCATCTAAATGACCTTGTTTCTAAGGGGACTATTCCGACTGTAGCGGAGTTGTCCTTGACAGTGCATCTGCCACTAAGTTCTTGCTCCTGCCAAGTGAGTTGCTGACAGATGCCACTGTTTCTTGTTGTCAAAGAAAAGATTGTTATCATGACCCAATTATGTGGCTTGGTTGAAAGCGTTTCTCTGAGGAGAGTTACTAAGAATAGAATAGTGTCATGGCTTCCAAACACTGTTATGAAGCTAGCAGGGCGTTAGGAACCAAGTGTCCTGAGCGTTTCCATATTGGGGGTAGTCTCCCAAAACGCTAGTGAAACATCAATATGGACCACTAAACTTGGCGGAGGGAACCATACCGGTGATGATTTTGTTTGTCAGATTCTTGACTTCTGTCCATGGACGGAGTCTCTGTAAGATGTGCGGGATGCAGAACTCTGTCTCGCAATTTCCCTGTTCACTCTACTCCGCCAAACCCAGAATATAGTCTTCCGTTGGCCTTTAGAGAGTCCCTGTTACTGACGCAAATTGGAGTGAACCTAGAACTCTTCCTGGTTCCTCCGGGATGACTTGCCTGCTTGAGGAACTGTCTCGCAGCCTTGCTATTTCCTTTCTTTTTTCCCCGTGGGATCGAAAGTTATGTGATTTGAGGTCCCATTGTTTACTAAACACTGAAACCATGGTGTCGGAGTGTGTAGGGATTCCTTGTGATTTGGAATCCTAGGAATTCCAGAAATTATCACTTATGTTGCCTTGAGACATTCCTTGACGTTTATAGTTCAGATGAGCTAGTCGTCTGGGAGATTACTAGGCTCATCCCTTGGGTTCTCAGTATTGCACTACTGTTTCCGCTATCTTGTAAATATTCTGGGCGCTCTGATAAGCCCAAATAGCCTTACTTTGAAGGCGTAAGCCTGTTGCCTAGTTTGAAGCCTAGAAAAAGGCGAAAGCCTAGGAAAGGGCGGAAGTGACTTGCTACCGGAACAGGATAGTAAGTATCTATAAGATTATAGGTACTGTGACGGCTTCACGGGGAGGTAAGGTCCGTACCTGCGAAAACAGTTAGCTATGGAACTTGTCGTATTGAATATGATTTCAATGAGACAAGTCTAATATTACTCTTTGTTTGATTGAATCTTCATGGAATCGCTGGAGAAGCGTCCCTGAAATTCTAAATATTTGCACCTGTAATTACTTTCTCTACAGAAAGTCTTAGGTAGTCCTTTATCTCATCCGGCATTTGGATGTTGATAAATTTCGGTTGATGGAGGAGGGCCCTTCTCCCTACTCCACACCGACCTTTTGATACTATGCTGTTCGACCAAGTGCTGATTCCCAGCAGTTCTTGAATAAGCACCGCTTTCCTCCTACCTGAGGAGTCTCACTGGTTCTCGAAAGTCGGTTGCGCCGGCTTCCTGTGAAGTCTGTTCCTTGCCGGAAGTTGCTCCGCCAGCTCTACGGAAAGTTGCTCTGGCTCGGCTACCTCTTGTGAACCTGTTGTATCCGTGACATACAACTGGTTCTTATCAGAGGCCTTATGGCCGGGGAAGAGGTAAAGAAGCCGAGCTTTGGTGCTGCTGAGAGGGCTGTTTCTACAGCAGCACGGACTGTTGTGGTTTGACCATTTGAGGTGGATGGTTAACCTAGCTAGCCTACTGGAACAGCTTGTATCAATGTTTGAGGTTACATCGTCTAGGAAGACTAGAACCCCTTTACTCTCTTCATGCCCGTGGGCTGTGTTCGCGAGGATTCATATCTACTCTTGGGGATCAAGCTCCAGTGAACTCGCAAGCTCTGGTTGACCTTAGCTGCTTCGCCTGGGATTCTGTTCACTACAGTCTCAGGGAACAAGTTTGCTCAGACCTAAGCTTTGATGAGTCTATTAGGTTCATGGTGAAATAGACGCATCGGCCAAGACGTGCTTTCTGCAGTTCTTCCTGGCTATTGCAAGGTCATATACATTGCACCGTAAGGTGTGAAGCAATGACTTGTCCGGATCTTGAACCATGTTCGTCCGTATAGACCGAGGTTTGGCATTTCCGCTATAGTGGCGGAATTGATAGACCTAGTCAAGCGACTTCTGACTTCATACTTCGCCTTTACCAGTGCTTCTGGGAGTCTAGGTAAAAGCTCGCTGAAGAGCGTCGTAGCACAATTTTAGTTCAATATGCCTACCAAGAATGTCGTCGGGGCGTCTACCCGCCACCTCCATTACTCCCAGAGAGACCACGGATGGTAAATTCGTCTCTCTGATATAATGTATACATGTTGAGCTTGGTCCCTCTGGGGAAGATGACCATTTCTTTAGGCGTTTTGTCTTCACAGATCAGTGCGTTCTCAGTCTGACATGCATAGCCTAAACAAGGGAATTAGAGACCCGGTGAAAGGAACTCGAAGTCCTCTGTTGGCCGGGTTCCCTTCCCCGTCCTCAATCGTCAGCATGCCCTCTGAGAAGAGAGCATGCGCCTGGTAGCCACCAAGGATTATTGATTTGAAAGGACACAATTGGATGTAACTGGTACTGCCCGGAGTAGTTCTGGCTTTCCGGGTTAGGAGGCTCCTTACTTTGAGGTCTCCTAGATCTTCAGTCCTTCTACTAACGACTGAATAGGCTGACCTGACATTTACATGTTCGAGAACAACTGAGTTGTGATGTTATTTAGAATTGGGCTGAGTCAGGTTATTCCATCTCTTGCCCCAGCAAGCTGGAAAAACATGTTGGGTTAAACCCGGGATCCTAGGATCTGGGTTTAGATACCTTTGTCTTCGATGCCTGCCTGTGTGTGGCCGATTTTGTCGTGTTCGCCACAGTTTGGTGGCTGATGACGAACTAGAACGACTCTCCAAATAGCCTTCAGTTTGTAATGTTAGTAAGGGATTTGTAATAGACCTATGAGTGACTATTTCAGCTTACCTTAGGGATTACCGACCCCGGCTTATCTCTCGAAGTCATAGGTCTCTTGGTAAACTCTAAACTGAAGAAGAAGAATGAGACGGGCTAAAGGTAGTCCTTTTGCCCGTTTACCAAATGCTTCATATAGCCTACCTTCGTCCTCCGGGTATCGGCCTTCATTGGTTCGTGGTCCAGGTTGGTTGCTGCAACCTCTCCAACGACTTTTTATTCTAACCCACTAGGTCCTCTGCCAGCACGGCATGTTAATCTTCGTGGATCTTGGCAACGATCGGGGCTGCCAAATCTACTGGTACCATTGCTGATACTTCTGCATTTGGATAGATAAGGGAACTTCTGAAGGAGATAGCTACTTTTTAAAAAGTATCCTCTTTTGAAAGTATTTCTAAACATTGATAATTATCGCAATATCTCTCCATTACAATAGTACCTCGAGATACGAAATTAATCCTGTTCCGAGGCGCCCTTCGTATCATGAGGTTTTCGTATCTTGGACACATTTTACATGTAAAATGGCTAATCCGTTCCAAGCCCTCCAAAAAAAACCCAGTAAATTATATTTCCAGGCCTACAACACATGTTCTAGGGTTTGACGCCGATCCGATGGAAGAAATATGACTCCAAAAATGCAAAATACTGTACATACTTGAGTAATATTCAACTGCATGTAATGTTCAACCCATTTTTACTGCATATATTAGGACTTTAGCATATGTCCCTTAGCAATAAGCCTAGCCTATGTTAGCGGTTGCTACTGTAGCCTAGTCTATGATTCTGACATCTAAACCTAAGAAGCTAAAAGCTGGAATATGCCAAAAAATGTATAAATAATCAGTATGTACTCATTTCAAATAATTATTAATTAATTATTAACTATAATACACAAAAAGAAAAAAAAAAACCTTCCAATCGATTGTTTACATTCAGCTCTTAAGAGTACCGAACAAACGCCAAGCAATCACTTTTCCTAGGACACAGTAAGCCATAAATTTTCATTAGTATCTCTCTTCAACTAATGAAACTACCAAACAGTATAATAACCATTCATTTCTATTCTTTATTCTATCTTTACCTAATGGAGATACCGAGTTACTGACAGCTATAATGAAACATACTAACGTAATATTAAAACAGAAGAAGAACTCTAAAAAAATAAAAAAATAAATACGTATGATAGCAGTCTGATTTATTTTATATTTTATGATATCTAATTCACAATTTTTTTATTAAATGTATGCATGTACTCATTTCAATAAAAATTATTAAGTAACCATTAACTATAATAAACAAACAAAAAGAAAGCTTCCAAACTTCTGTGTTACATCCAGCACTTACGAGTATCGAACGATCGCCAAGCAATCACTTTTCATAGTACACAGTAAGTCATAAATTTTCATTATCTCTCTTCAACAACTACTGAAACTAAACCACAGTATAATATCCATTCATTTCTATTCTTTATTATATCTTTACCTAATGTTTTTTCTTTTTATTTAAATGTATTGCATGAATAAGTTTTTCAATTTACAGCATCCTTTTACCAATAGAATACTTAAAGCACAAGGGGTAGATGCTGACCAATAGGAGAGCAGGATCTTATGGGGTGACTAGAATCAGGAAACTTATGGGAGAGGCAGGAGGAAGGTGGCGAGTTTACTCAGTTGGCGGCGCGGGAGTTTTAAAATTGTTCTCGGTGGTCCGGGCAAATCTCGGGACTTTACAGCAACAACCTTTCGTATCTTGAAAACTTTTCGTATGTAGAAGCTGTAAAATTTTTTCGTATTTGCTTTCGTATCTCGAGTTTTTCGTAAGTTAAGCCTTTCGTATGTCGAGGTACCACGTATTTACAATATCTCATTCAGTGAACTAATCATTCAATGAATTGGTACTTACCGTCTCGGTAGTGAAGTCCCAAAACCAGATTGTAACAGACTTCACTCTCAACTGGTTGCCAGACCGACAAGTCGTTCATTGGACCCGCACAGCCTGTGTGAGTGCGGCATACTTCCTGTCTGCCCTGCTGCTGCAGGGTTGCAGTGCAGGTTGTCTTCTGACAGTGTACCATCTGTAATTACAAAATAATACATAAGTACCTTTGTATGGACTCACAGGATATGTATCTGGCAGAGTATGTAATATTAGAATCAATACCGGAGTATCACTACGTGTAGGTCCGCTGGAAATCACTCGGTGGTGGGACCTGCATTCTGTATTGTCGTCGCCGTAATAAATTACAGTGGCATACACTATGTAAGGCATTACTTATTATCCCTCTCCCGCCCAGCTCCGACCCCGCTATGCATTAACCTCGATAGTCTTGTAATAATATATATAATATTATATATTAAGCTTAATAGCAACGAAACGGGGAAAGTTAGACTTGTCCCGAATCCGTCGGCATCGGAGAGGTTTTCTTAGTAACTAAGAATGCCTCTGTTAGCTTCTGGCCACCGCCACCGGGGGTGGGGTGCCGAGGTATAAATGAAAGCGGGGAGAGAGGCTAGTTAAAGATAAACAAATGCCTCGATTCTAGGTTACCTGCCGGGGTCAACTACCCGGTGTAGTACACCGATCGAAAACATAAAGCATATTTTAAAAGTTAAAATAAAATAACTAAATGAATTTTGAACCGGAGCACAGAATCTATGCTCCTTCCCGTCCCAGATTCTCTTTCAACACCATTTCTCTATCTCCCGGGTCTAGCTAACGAATCGAAACAGGGGAATAGGTTAAAACCTAGGCCTGAATCCGATCGTAAGGGAGATCGTGTTGTTATATGCATAACTGAACGATCTCCGCTGTATCCCGGGCCTGCCGAGGCGGAAGGATAGATAATGTATGAGGACTGAGGATAGGAAAGGCAATATTCTGCTTCCGGTCCCAGTTCCCTTTCAATGCTATCTCTCTATCCCCCGGGTCCACCTTAAGGATCGAAACAGGGAATAGGTAAAACCTAGGCCTGAATCTGATCGTAAAGGAATCGTGTTTGTTATATGCATAACTAACAATGTCCGCTGGATGCCCCGGATCCGCCGAGGCGGACGGATAGAGGACGTAGGGAACTGGGGATAGGAAAGGCGAGAAGAGAGTGCTATACGGCTAATATCCTAACGAGCCAGGGAAATTATCCAGCTTGTCAGGGTAGGTACCATTGTACTACTCCTACTACGTAAGGCGAGGAGTACCCCTTCCGACTATAACCACTCCCCCTCACCCCTCTGCAGAGGGGATAGGACTCGGATGGCTACCTGAAGTAGCGCTAGTGAGTTATGTCATCCCGTCAAGGTAAAAGGGGGAGGGAGGGCGTCTAGAGGGTGGCTCACACGCGATCAGTTGGACACTACGACTGGCCAGTGGAACACCTTGCGGTCAGAAGTGGATCCAAACGATCACAGGGCTGACAGTCTACAGACCGACTGCCCACTGATTACAATAATACAATAATTTATATGATAATAAACGCTATACAATAGCCCTGGTGCGAGAGGGGGATAAGGATAAGGATAAAGAGGATAAGTACATAATTCTGTTTAAAGAGCGGCTGGCTTAACCTTCTCTCGAATCGGAACGATCTGGTCAGGACAGCCACAGGGTGGCTCTGAGCGGTTAGCCTAACCTTCCCGAGACATGATTTCAATCACGATCTGGCAAGGTAGGCCAGGGAGGCTCAATGGAACAGATAAGGTCCCTAATGGCCTTACACCCCTCCCTCAGGGATTCCCTGGCAAGGAGAAGGAGGTATCTCCTTGAGCAGACCAAGGGAAAGAGGGGAGGGGGGGGAGGGAGATAGGCTGAACTCCCGATCCGACGAATCGAAGGGGAGAAGACCTCTCCAGATGGAAGGAATACCCATCTGACCTACTTCCCAAACCAAGGAGGAATCTCCCTGGTTTGTGTAAGTAGGTCCGAATCATCCTTGCAGCCAGGATCTATTATAAAACATCAGGATATCTACAAATTTGAATAAATCTTGAGTGAGTGCAAAATCAATAGCAACACGACTATAATTAGCATAGATGACCAATTGGAAGTCGTCATAAAGATACGGGTAGCGATGTATGTAATGGCTGACTCTGGAGCGGTGCAAGCTAGGCTCCGTTTATGTAACATACAACTTAAACATACTTATGATTAATTTTGCTACCTTTATAAACATAAATTGATAAAAAAAAAAAAAATTGCAGTACTCAACTTAGATATCGAAGATTCCTGGCGTTTATAGCATCTCATTTTATTCCCAAAATAATGTCGTTACAGTCAAAGACACAAGTGTACACGACGTGCTATTTAAGGGAATGGCTATCGAGGCGCTAGTAGTAGCGGTAGTGGGCGGTAGATGGCGCTGGTATGGCGCCTAGTTTGAAAGGGAAATTGACAAAGGAAGAGACTAAATGGCAGAGGACCTCTGGTAGTGGTTTCACTCGCCCCAGATACCATACCGACACCTTAAATAAAGGTGAGCGAGCCAGAATATTCTGGCATTACCATGTAGCTTTTTTCTCTGGTATTTATAGCATTATTTATACCTTAGATATGTGTACTAAAGGAACATTTCACGGAGCGACACAGGTTTAGCCCAGAAATGATAGATTCTGGCGAGGGTTTGTTTACATTTCTTTCGTCTGGCAGCTTAGTCAGTGCGCTAGCAGCTCGGACCATCCTTGCTTACATCACAAAACATCGAACAGACCTTCTATCTCGGTGGTCTTGCTTTACTACACACATGCAAATTGCATCATCAGCATACTGAACAATCTTATTTTCCAGGCCAACAACCATATCACTTGTATACTACACTAAAAATAATAGTAGATTAAGATACTAAACTGTGTAACTTCAGACACAATAGGTCTTGGATCCCATCAACTGCAACTCGCTGCTGCCTACCTTTAAAAGAAATCTTGAAGTAACCCTAAAACTATCATCCACTCCAAGATTCTAATGGTCATAAATATCAGTACTTTGTGATTTACTAAACTGAAAGTAGCACTAAAATCTATCTAAATTACTCTGCACCCAAAATCCTAATCAAGGTTCTCTTGCAAATGCCATGCCAAGTCAAAAAAGCGTTGCAGGTACCCAACCACTTCCTGTATGCATTCTCTTACTTCCATCTTACTTTCCACCCACTCCTAACAATTGCTTCTCAGTGCAACTGCAAGGTTTTCCTCCTGTTACACTTTAAAAACCTTTCTACTGTCATTTCCATCAGCTAACAATCCTTTAGATTCCACGTAGTACTTGTATAGTGGTTTAAAAATAAATCAGCAACTTGGGAGAACACAAGGAGAATACAGACTAGCCTGTAGTTACTGCAGCCTACAGATGTTTTGCCCACGCTTTGGAACAGGCACTATATTACTTAACGTGCGCTCATCCACATAGATAACCCGTCAACATGAAAATCTATAAAATCTAGTAATCTTGGGAGACAATGCACAATGCACTAGAAACTTTTTTTTGGAGATAAAAGGGAAGAAAAACGTCAGGATCTTCTTCACCCCAGCTATCAAGATAATATGAAGTATTTATGATAAAACAAAGTTTTATGAATACTTACCTGGCAGTTATATATATAGCTATAGTCTCTATCGGTTCGGCAGATTTTTCAAAACTCGCGGCACCGCCGAGTGGTAGGTGTCCGGTTAGGTGGTTAACAACCTTACAGGGTGGTACTTGGAACCATTCCCATTTTCTATTCCTCAGATCATCTCTTGCCCGACCTGTCTCCTGAGGGGAGGTGGGCCTGTGGGCCTAAAATTATATATTATAACTGCCAGGTAAGTATTCATAAAACTTGTTTATCATAAATACTTCATTTTTATGAATAGAACTTACCTGGCAGTTATATATATAGCTGATTCACACATTTGGAGGTGGGTGAAAGACAGCCACATCGTTGATGAAACAACTAAAAGTTGTAGGTTATAACCTTGATTCCTTACCTGCTAAGGTAGCTGACTTCAAAAGTTCCTGCCTCTTGAGTCGCTTTCCCTTAGGAGCGCCAGCCAGGATGAGACCTGCTATGCTGAAACCACTCAATAGAGTCTGTCAAACGGGGCGAGACCAACAACGTGACTAGACTTCTGCACTACCTATTCCCCTTTAATTAACTGCAACCTTACTCAACCTAACCACCTAACCTTGCAGACTAGATATTTTATCTATCTAGCTAGACTGAGGGTGCCATCTCGACCAGGCCACTACTCAGACAACCATAAAAACACAAACCCCAATAAAGGTATGTCAAACTAAGTTAAGGTTGAGGGGAGGTAGTAACTCCTTCGCCCAACAACGAAGACGTAGCTACGTATGGATCCAAAGAGTAACACTTCTCGTAGTCTACTCTTACCTCTCTGAGATAATGAGAAGCGAATACAGAGTCGCTCCTCCAAAATGTCGAGTCCATTATTTGTCTAACTGACATGTCTTCTGGTATGCCAAAGACGTAGAAATAGCCCTCACCTCATGGGCCTTCACTTTTAAGAGACCGAAGTTCTCCTCTCACATAAGAGGTGAGCTTCTCTAATTGTTTCCCTCAAGAAGAATGACAATGCATTCTTCAAGAGGGGCCTTTGAGGATCTTTAACGGAACACCATAAAGCACTGGAAGGTCCTCTTAAACTCTTGGTCCGTGACAAATATGTTTCTGAGAGCTAAACTAACTGGGCAGAGGAGTCTCTTCTCCTCTTGACCCACCAAGTTTGTGAGGTTAGGAACCTCAAACGTCCTCGGCCAGGGTTTGGATGGGTTCTCATTCTTAGCGAGGAAGTCGTAGCCTTAAGGAACATACAGCTCCGTCTTGAGTGAAGCCTACGTGCTTCTCCATCGCCTGAATCTCGCTGACCCTATTTGCTGTGGCGAGAGCCATCAGAAAGAACGTCTTCTTAGTTAAATCTCTAAGGGTCGATTGCGAGATGGGTTCGAACTTCCTACCGCATAAGAACTTCAAAACCACATCCAAATTCCAAGCCAGGGGTCTTACTGTGTGTTTAGTCGTTTCAAACGACTTCAAGAGATCCTTCAAATCCGTTATTTAGTGATAGGTCGATGCCTCTATGCTTAAAGACTGTTGAAAGCATACTTTTGTATCCTTTTATTGTGGACACGGCCAGCTTAGATTCCTGTCTGAGGAAACAGAAGAAAATCAGCAATCTGACTCACAGAGGTAGGTAGTGGGTTGAGGACACTTTGTGTCGTTTACACCAAGATCTAAAAATTTCCCACTTCGATTGGTATACTCTCTGCGAAGATATCCTCCTCGATCTTGCGATAGCTCTAGCCGCTTGCTCAGAAAAGCCTTTCGCTCTGACAAGCTTTTCGATAGTCTGAATGCAGTCAGCGGTAAAGCGAGGGGGTTTTGATGATACCTCTCGAAGTGGGGCTGTTTGAGAAGCTTTGGACTTGGAGGAAGGCTTCTTGGAAAGTCCAACTAGCATCTCCACTACCTCTGTGAACCATTCTCTTGCTGGCCAAAAAGGTGCTATCAGGGTCATTCTCCCTGTTTCAAGAAGGGCGAACTTCTTGATGACCAGATTGATGATCTTGAACGGGGGAAACGCATAAGTATCCATCCCTGTCCAGTCCATCAAGAAGGCGTCCACTGCTATTGCTTCCTTGTCCGGTACCAGGGAGCAGTAGTTGGGGATTCTCTTGTTCTTGCTGGAGGCGATGAGATCTATCGATGGCCTCCCCCATAACTTCCACAGTTCCTGGCAAACTTGCAGATCGAAGGTCCACTCTGTTGGAAGAAACTTGCCCATTCTGCTGAGCATGTCTGCCCTCACATTCTTCTGTCCCTGTACAAATCTCGTTAACAGATTTATTCCATTCTCCTTCGTCCATAGAAGGAGTTCCCTTGCTACTTCGTATAGGGACAGAGAATGAGTTCCTCCTTGCTTTCTTATGTACGCCAGGGCTGTGGGTGTTGTCTGAGTTGACCTCTACTACCTTACCCTAGAGACTACCTCTCTGAAGGCTTTTAAACCTAATAGGATGGCCATCAATTCTTTCTTGTTGATGTGCCATCCTTTCTGTTGCCCTTCCCAAGAGCCCGATGCTTCCTTGTTCCCCAGTGTTGCTCCCCAACCTGACTATCCGAAGCGTCTGAGAACAACACTAGGTCTGGGTTCTTCTTGTATAGGGATATTCCTTTCCCTCAATTTTGCGGGATCCAGCCACCAACTCAACTGCCTTTTGATGTCTGCTGGAATGAGAAAAGAAAAGGAGTCCTCCTGATTTCTCCTGTCCCATACTCTTTGAAAGGAAGTGTTGCAGAGGTCTGAGGTGCAACCTTCCCAGGGAGACAAACTGCTTGAGCGAGGAGAGGGTGCCCAGCAAACTCCTCCACTCCTTCGCCAAGCACTTCTCTCTCCCTAGGAATTGCTGCACTTTCTCGAGGCACTTGTTCTGCCTCTCTTGAGAGGGAAAAGCCCGAAAACGAGCTGAGTCCAGAACTATCCCAAATAGAGAATTGTCTGACTCGGTTCGGTCTGGGACTTCTCCTTGTTGATGATGAGTCCCAGTTCCTGGGTCATCAGAAACGTCTTTCTTAAGTCCTCCAGACACTTGTTCTTTGATTGTGACCTTATCAGCCAGTCGTCTAGGTATAGGGATACCCTTATCCCTTCTTGATGAAGCCAAGCCGTAGCGAAGACTTGAGGGGCTGTACTGAGGCCGAAACAAAGGGCTCTGAACTGGAAACACCTGTTCTGAACCACGAATCTTAAGAATTCCTTGAAGTCGGGTGGATGGGATATGAAAATAGGCGTCTTGCAAATCCAGGGACACCATCCAATCCCCTGGACGAACTGCTGCCAGCACAGACTGCGTCGTTTCCATAGTAAATTTTGTCTTCTCACAAAGACATTCAGTGCGCTGACATCTAGAACGGGTCTCCATCCCCCCGAGTTCTTGGGGACTAGAAACAGGCGATTGTAAAAGCCTGGTGATTCTAGTTCCAGTACAGGTTCTATGGCTCCCTTTCCTAGCTCCTGGTCTACTAGATCTAGGAGAGCCTCTTGTTTCGTAGCGTCCGAGTATTGAGCACTAAGGCTCTTGGTGTTCTCGAAAGAGGTGGCTTTTTCAGAAAGGGATCTGGTACCCTTCCCTTACGACTGAGAGGGACCAGGTGTCCGCCACCCCCTCCTTTTCCAAGTCTGCCAAAAACTTGACAGTCTTGCTCCTACCGCTGACTGGAGGACTTGTAACTCATTTCCTAGCCCGGATCTAAACGATCTCCTGCTTGTTCGTCCGCCTGTCTCCTGTCTTCTTCCTCTGAAATCCGTCCTGGTCGGAGCCCTACCTCGAAAGGGCTGCAAAACCTTCTTTTCTTCTTTCTTTGCTGATGCCTGACTGCCCGGAAGACCCTTTCTTACGGAGCGAGTTAGAAGATCTTGAGTGGCCTTCTGAGTTAGAGAAAGAGTAATATCCCTAACCAGAGCTTGCGGAAAAAGATGTTCTGAGAGAGGGGCATAAAGGAGTTCCGCCTTCTGCGCGATCGTAACTCCTTTGGTGGCGAAGGAGCATAACAGCGCTCTTTTCTTCAAAATCCCCGCCGTAAACAGGGAAGCCATCTCGTTCGCTCCATCCCTCAGTGCCTTATCCATACAGGCCATAATGCTAGTTAACTCCTCCATTTCTGTGGCCTGTATGTGTTCTGCTTTCCTGGCCAGCACTCCCAGGGCCCAGTCCAAGAAGCTGAATACTTCAAATGATCGAAATATACCTTTAACGAAGTGGTCTAACTCCGTCATGGACCACATCACTTTCGCTGAATTGAGGGCATGTCTCCTTGAGGAATCTACAATACCGGAGAAGTCCCCCTGGGAGGAGGCAGGTACTCCCAGGCCAAGAGCTTCTCCAGTCTCGTACCAATTCTCCACATTCCCGCCTTAGACACCAGCTTAGCCCGAGGAAGGAAAAGGTGGTTTTCACTGCTTGTCTCCGTTCCTTCAACAGTCTCTATTCTTGCTATCGCCTTCTTCGCCGAAATAGACAACTTCATCTTGATGAAGGCTGACTGTTTTTGCGACTTCCTTCTAACGAACTGAGACTGAGGAGAACGGGAGCCGCTGGTTTAAGTTCCTCTCCAAACAGCTCAAGGGAGGGAGCGAGAAAGCACCTTTATAGTCTGCAGCCACGTTAGAAGGTTCATCCTCATCCTCTGAAATTTCATCTAATTCTAGACTTCCTTCTATCTCCTTATCCTTATGGGTAGAAGGACAAAGTCGGAAGGTCCTTGTTGATCCGAACTGTCGTGTGTACCTTCATCAAGCCTTGCTGATGAACAACCTGTGTCAGGCGAAAATTCCTGAACGTCAGATGCGTCCTTGCGTCGTGAACTGGAAGCGTCCTGACGTCGAGAGTCCAAAGTGTCTTGGTGCCGAACGGCTGGTACATCCTGAGTCCGATCCCTTGCTGCATCTTTGCCTCGAGCACTATATGTTTCACCCGACATCGGGGAGCTGGATACGTCCTTCCTTCGAGAGTTGGATACTGTTCTTTGCTAGTGCACTGTGAGTCCTTTCGTCGCGAGATGCATGGGTCCTGGCGCCGAGGGCTGGCTTGCACCCTGGCGTCGCAGCTGGATGCGTCCTGTCGCCGAGGAATGAACTGGTTGCGTCCTGATGACGAGTGCTGGATGCGTCCTGAAGACGAGTACTGGATGCGTCCTGACGTACAACAGCGGATGCTTCCTGTCCGCGAGCGCTGTATGCATCTTGTTCGCGAGCGCTGTATGCGTCTTGTTCGCGAGCGCTGCATGGCGTCCTGCCGACCACTTTGAATACGTGCTGTTGAGCGACAGGACTGTCGGGAACGAGCGCTGCTTTTCTCCTGGCGAGGAGACCTGAAGGTGTCGTCGGACGAGTTACCAAGTCCGTATCTCGTCGTCTAGGTGAAGGAGAGGAGAGGCGACGAGAGCTAGATTTAACATGGCGTAGAGAATCGAGGGAAGGTTTAGCAGGAGAGAGTTATCGTAACCTGACATCACGAGGACGGAGTTGTTCAACTTCTTGAAACGGTGCTTCCTCCCTTGATCTCTTCACTGGCAGTCCTGTCATCCTTACGTCTGCCCGACTGGAGAGAGGGCGATTAAAAGCTTCTACTAGCGAAGTCAACTGCTCTTGCATGACCGCCATGAACGATCTCGCTACCGTTGCTGGGTCCTGCGGTTCCGAAGGAGACGGGGCGTCGAGGTATGCTGGAGGAAGGGGAAGGTTCTCTAGAGAATTCCCGTAGCCTGAAGGAAAGAGGAGATCTCTCATGTCTCCATGCGTCCTGCGGAGAATCATCCTCTCTAGTTTCTCTCCTTTTCGCAGGCGATGCGTCCAAGCCATCATCAGAAGGAAACCGGTTCCGGGCTACCTCCCATCTACTAGAATGGGGCGAACGAAACCGCGTCAGATCAGGACGTTGCTTCCAACTCCTCTTGAGCGGTCTTGATTCCTCAAACTGCCATCTGCGTTGAGGAAAGGGGCTCGGAGAAGACGCTACCACTTCCGACACGCCTTTTCTGTGGCAGTCATAAGCAGCCTGGGAAAAAGCAACAGGGACTGCTTGAGGCGACGGCTGACGAGGATCAGTTCCTCTCACCCCCTTACGGCATTCGACGTACCCTTCTCCCTTGGTCCTGGGAGCTTGGTAGAGGTCTAGACCTAGGGGCATGACATGATCGATCAGTCGCCACCTCCAATGCACTTTCACAAGAACTATCACTATTTCACCTCAATCTTACCTTGTTTTAAGGCTGCAAGTTGCTCCTTAAGAATTTGCATCTCAGCCGCCATCTTGACGTACTGAGGGTCATCCAAAGTAGCTACAGGTTCTGCTACAGGAGAGGAGCTACTACCTCAGAGCAGGTTCTAATAATACAGGGGTTAAGGGAATGGAACGGTCTACACTAGCTTCACTTCCAGACCTTAGGACTTAGCATTTAGATTTAGAAGCCCTCCTGACTTATCTAATTCCAATCTACGCACATAGCGTTTCATATCCAACATTGTTTTCTCATCCAAACCCTCGCATTCTTTACATCTTTTATCCAAGGCACATTCAAAACCTCTACACCCCAAACAAACAGTGTGAGGATCGACCGAAGCCTTCGGCAATCTCACCTTACACTCCTCATTCACACACACTCGAAACTGTTTCTGAGACATCTAAAATCAAAGAATCATCCAAAGAATAAACCAAATAAAGCCAAAGCGATTGCCATCCACAGAATACGTCACCAATTCAGTAGAAAAACAGCGACACAGGGAGGGAGCGAGCGAAAAACCCGACGGAGGACTAACAACGATGTTGACAGTCCAACCGGCAGAGATGATCTGAGGAATAGAAAATGGGAATGGTTCCAAGTACCACCCTGTAAGGGTTGTTAACCACCTAACCGACACCTACCACTCGGCGGTTGCCGCGAGTTTTGAAAAAATCTGCCGAACCGATAGAGACTATAGCTATATATATATAACTGCCAGGTAAGTTCATTTCATAAAACCTGAATTTCTTAACAGCCCTAAAGCAAAATAACTAATTTTTAAAGAATAGGTTCACAATGACAAGTGTTAAGGAGAGGGACACCCTCAGCTGACTGCTTAGTTTAAAAAAGCTTGATAAAGCAGTTCAGCCTTTTCCCTTGGGCCAGTTATTAATCTACCATCATCTGTTAGTAATGGTGGAATGTGAGACAAGCCTGACCCAAATGTTATAGATAATGACAATTTGG
>NC_087207.1:82943599-82982373 GCF_015104395.2 Macrobrachium nipponense
GACATGTCCAATTCAAGGTATATAAAGTCCAAGTAATCTCCATCTTCCTTTCATCGTCATCTCATCTACGTATGAAACTTTCGTAATTTCTAACTTTATCCTGCCACCTGACTCATAATATTCTTCTCAAAGTTTCATTTTCTAATCAACAGTGTTTCAGAATAGTTTTATCGTCATAACATGATTCATATCCCTATAGCAATACCGATCATATTTGACTTATGTGGAATCTTGCTTTTTTTAAATTTTAGGCAATTCAGTCAATTTCATTTTAATAGTTGAATCACCCTACCCATTGTTTCCTTTGCCTTTTTTCAATCTTACATTAAATTATTAAATTCCTATCCAAGAGAACCTGCACTGGATATCATATCCATAAATATTTGAGATTCAACAACATTATACTTTTTCCACGTAATGTCATTCCTTCCCTTTTTTCCTCATTATTCTAGATTTTGTACATTTTTTGAGCCTCATCTCTATAGATACATTATTATTATTATTATTATTATTATTATTATTATTATTATTATTATTATTATTATTATTTATATTCAGAAGTGAACCCTATACTTAATGAACAAGACTAACAGGAGCCATTGACTTGAAATTCTAGCTTCTAAAGAATATGCTGTTTATTTGAAAGAGTAACAGAAGGTAATGGGACATACAGAAATCAATTTTTTTCTATTTAAATAAAAATGTAAGTAAATTATTAAAATTACTTGAACTTTTGAGGTTCCAATTAAAAGATGTTCTATAGGAGACTTTTGCAGTCCAACGGTGTGAGAAATATAGAACCCCTGGAAACTGAGAAATCCCACAACAAAGTACATTAACCGGTTACTGGTGCTGGTGTTCAGCAAATCTGGTCACTCGACAGGAGAAGAGAATCAAGGATCAAATATGAATGTGGAAGATCTTTGTTAAAATACAACTATGAACAATTGACAAACAATAGGCTATTGATCAGTGGTCCAAGTCATAACTGTTAAGTTAGGAAAGAGAAACCGCCACAAACCCCTGTCTAGAAGAGGCAAATCTCTAGCAGTAGTAGACATCTACACCAGAGAAAAACATTCTAGTGAAAGAAGGATAAAGGACCTCACAATACCTTGTTCAGTAGAGTCCCTACTTACGATTGAAGGGATTTGCTTCAAATTTTTACCACTTATTCTGCCAACTAAATACAGAATATTCCCTCTTTGTCAAATTTAGAAATTCGACCTCTAAGTTAATTTTTTTTCAGTTAAAAAAAATAATGACACTTTAAAACATGCAAAAAATGCACTAAGAAATTATTTTCCCCAACGGCAAAATAAAGATATAAATTTTTCATTGAATTTGAGATCTAACCATTTAGTTTTGAAAAAAGTAGGTTTTTCAGAAAAAAACAGCAATACAAAAAAAAAAAAATTTACTGCTAGAGAGAATTGGATATTTTTGTGGGTGACAAGTATTTTTGCACGAGTTATTTTGTCACTTTTTTACATGTATTTTTACAATTTGTCGTCCACATTACCGTGCAAGCGTTGAACAAAATTGTCCTAGAACCATGATTATTTTTTTTTTACCAATATATCTTCAAGCTATGTTTTTTCACATAAAACTGTTCGAAATATTGTATAACTCCTTCCACCTACCCAGACTTAGAGTCACAGACGTTTTTTACAAGTTTTTTACACCTACAAGCGATGAAGAAAATTGTCGATGAGCCCATCTAATCTCTTTTTTATATTAGCACTTCAGTATATGTTCATTTAGACATAGAGCAGCTGAAAACTGCTGATAACTGAAATTTGATAATTCCTTGAAATTCGACGAGCTTCTTCAGCCTCATTATGCTCATCGGTATTCTGAACAACCTTGTTTTCCAGGCCAACAACTATATCACTCATGTAATATGCACTAAAAAATAACAGTGGACCACACACAGTACCCTGTGGAACTCTAGACGCAATAGCTCTAGGTTAGGTAAAAACCCTATCAACCACTACTTGTTGCTCCCTACCTGTAACGAATACTGGATTGGTCCCAAAACTTACCCACCACTCTAAGTTTCTGAACTATAAATAAATGCCATATGATTTAATCAATGGAAATCAGTACTGAAATCTATTTGAAATACTCTACACTCGAAAACCCTTATCAAGTTCTCATGCAAGTGTCATGTCTAATCTAAAAGATCATCTCAAGTACCTAAATGCTCCCTATATGAATAACGGCTACCCATCTTATCATTTCCACATACTTGTATAGTGGATTGAAGATCATTTTTCTCTGCAGCTTTGGAGAGCACAGGGAGAAGAGACTTTGGCCTGTAGTCTCTTTAGTCTGCAGATATGCTACATCTTTGGAACAAGCACTGTATTACTGAGCTTGCTCTCATCTACAAAAATCTACGTTGACATAAAATTCTATAGAATCTTGGGAATTACAACACTAGAAACTTTTTTTAAAAACACATAGGGAAAAACATCAGGACTCCTAATATCTGTAGAGCAGAATCCAAAACTAAGAAAAAAAATAGGTTCAGGATGACAAGGGACATCCTCAGCTCATTGCTTATTTGTTTTAAATTTATTTTGTACATGTCTGTTTTCATTGCTAAGAGCTACAAATCACTATACTCTATTTTCTTTAGTGAGCTTAGCATGTGTTAAATATATTGTTTTATCTTTTCTTTCCAACTTCAGAATCCTTGTATTCTCGTTTTCTTTATCTTGTTTATTTTTAGTACAAAAAAAGTACTTTGCCTTTTTTCATAATCCTTGGTTTTTAAGCATCTTTTCATATTCCTTGGTTTCCAACTCTCTTGGAAAAGAAAAAGATCTCAAACGTAACTTAAATAAGTTTTAATAATTATTTAACTACTGTATATACTTTGTGTGCTGGCATTTGAGACCATTTTAAAGTATTTAGCTCTTCCTGAGTTAGTTAACGAAGTTAACGAGTAAGGGTAAGAATTCTTACCAAGCAGTATCTGCCTAACCCTCCAAGGAAGCAGTTCTCCTGACTGAAGGGAAATTGGATAAACTCGACCTTCGTTAGAAACTTGCCAACTGAAGTGTGATCATTACTAATGAACTCTTTATACTTGAAGGACGTTTATGGCTATGAAATAATTGAAGTGCTAAGTACCACCAGTTTCACCAAAGTGCAGTGGAGAGACGAGGGCATGATTCTCCTGGGGTGTGTGTTTTCGGAGGAACCTTTTAATGGATTGTGTAGCAGCATGGAAGGAAAGAGGCCAGACTAGGGTATTCCATTTCCCCTACCAATAGGTCTTTTGGGCATCCACTACATACTGCTGGATTACTTCCGAGGCATTCAACTTCGTGGATTTATATCAAGCAAGCAGGCGCTTGATAACTTTGAGGTAGGTCTCTGTAAATGTTGGCACACTTTACGAAATTTAAAGTTATTGAATGAATAATTTTTAGCGCTGAGTCATTATTCCCGTAAAAAATAGAACTTGTAACCAGAAAGAACTTACTTTTGTTAATATTTTTGCTTGCCGTTTATCATATCTTTTGAGATCTTTTTATAGAAACTTATTCTGAACTTTAAGTCACTTGATAGGCATTTTATTAATTTCCCATACAATTTTTGATGACTTATCATATCTTTTATAGGCTATGCGCAGTGGCATCATGGTAATGGTATTGCTAGATGCATCTTATAAACTTTTCACTGGTTATAAGCGATTCGGAGTGTGGAGGTTTGGGTAACTATGCCAGAGTTTACCTAGATATCGGGCAGCATCAAGTGTCGTTAATATTAATCTTTATTCTGCATAATATTATGCTTTAAAAATGTCATTTATGTTCAATAATAAATTCAATGTTCACTTTGATGTTTGTTTACTCACCATTTTTTATAACCTTCATATATTTTTCCGAATATAGCAAAATTTTAAAATGCTGTATCTAAATACTTAGATCAATTTTACTTAGCCCTTTAAAAATCTGATAGATTGATTTGATAAACACAGATTTAACTGTCCTTTCAAATTCGTTAAGAAATTTAATTAGGGAGTGATAAGAGCCATCGACCAGGCATAAGTTTTTTTTTTTTTTTAGGCGGCAATAGCCTAGGGCGGGCTGGTTAAGCCTTGTTTAAACAGACAGCATGGGAGACTCACAACAACTTGTTTCATCAACTTCGGCTTGAGTATAATTTACATAGTGTAGGGTTGTAGAACTTAATAACCCGTAAAATAATTGGTTTGTGTTACTTCCCTTCCTTATTTGTACCTATCCTAACCCCATTCAGATCCTTTCCAAATCCTTATCTACAACCCAATTTGAAGCAGCCATCTGAACTCCGTCGTCAGAACAGGTGTTGGTAAGTAGAGTCAATTTTAACAACGCACCAATTTATTTCCACGTATATGATTAGAGGCCAATGGTTTTACTGACTAAAAATATAGGATTTGTTTTCAGTATAGGGGTGAATTAAGATGAGTGTATCCAAACTAGGCTAACTTTAAGGTAGGACGATATACGATTCCCATATAGGCTAGGTCACCATGGTCAAGGGAGGACGATTTGAGTCAACAGTTGTTCAATAGGAAGCAGTTTCGTCAATTAACTTCAACTTGCTTGTTTAAGATGTAATGCACTGTTTTCCTTACCCTAGTTAATTTTAGAGGCTTTTTTTTTTTTTTTTTTTTTTTTTTTTTTTACGTAGCTAGGGTGGGTTGTAATATTGGAGTTTATGAGAATTAATTGTGCATAGACTTAGATTGAACAATTTTCCATGGGTTTACATAAGTACATGGGCAACCAATCTTCCATCATCTGTTAACAGTGGTGGGATGGAAGATGAATCTGGCCCAAAAATAGAAGATGCCAATTTGGTCCACCAAAGATGGGGCTGAATAATTCCTTCAAGCTTCCTATTTAAGGAAGTAATTTCTATTAAGGCTTTAAGTCTTGGGGTGTTTTGTTGATTAAAACAACATCTGAGTAAAATGGCATCATTTGCATACTCAGATTCTGTTATCTTTTACCATTCCTGTATGTAAGCCTTCTCTTCCATTGCCAACCACATTTCTTAAATTAAGAAATCTATGAGAGAAGTAAACTACAAAGGAGAAATAACTCTTGTAGTACCCCACTATTTGCTGTGAATTCACTTGACATGGACTTCTCATGGACAACATCAATTAGTTTTTATATGTATGTTTAACAGGAAAACCATAATGAAGCAAGACCTTCCATAACACTGGTGTGAACTCTGTCAGATAATCAGACGAAATACACATACATGTTTCCATTAATTATTGCCGGTATTGCTTTATTGAGATTAACACTGAGATGAGTGATCACTCATTAGGGACATTGTGTTTGTCCTCAAGAGCTAGACATGTATTGTAGCGCTGCATACACGTCTGGATTTCAACCCGGAGATCATGCGTTCTTGCCACACCAAAACTGAAATTCCCACTCCAGTTTGAGGATCATCCCTTTTGGAGGGTGGAGGTTGTCATGAAGAAATAAGTGCACAGTTTTTTCCCTGAACTTGATTCTGCCTTGGGCACCAAAGCATAGTTCCATGTAAGGCAGTCGTTAGTGGCAAAAATGCATGGTTCTCTCTAATGCTATGTATCATCCTGTGAATTATATTAAAACACCCTGCCGAGTCATTGAGTGTATTTCTGTGCATTTGATTAGATTAAATTTTCTGATATAAGAGGGAAATAAGTTATCAGCATGCACCACTGCCTTCCTGCTAGAGATTCCAGACCAGGTAAACATGTGTGTGTCTTTGTTCCTGTATTCTGTGCCAAGAATACAGCCTCCCCACCATTAGGTGGTTGAGAGGTTGGTTTTTATTTATTGTTTATATTTAGTCAGGGATTAATTAGTATTTATTCCAGGATGGTGACAGTGAGAGGTCAAATAATTTTCAATCAGATAACCATAGTGTGAAAGGAGCTTTAGACTTCCTCATACAAGTATGGAGGATGATGTGCTCCAGAGAGGAGAAAACTTGTCTCAAGTGTCATGATCAAAGGCGTTGGAAACCAACACCCCCCACACGGTATCTTTTCCGTTCTGAAATGGAAATCATTCTGCATTTAACTGTTCAAAGCAATTAGTTCTATCGCAATTATTTCTCCACTTCAGGTCATAGTAGTAAACAGTACAGTAGCAAACTAAACTGCAAATTGTGTGATGGACTCCATCATAGTTTAATTTGTGAGAGAGTATGCCTTCAGCAGCCAGTGTGAGTTTCCCAGTCATCCACAAGGCCTTCTCCTCATGTAGTTTCTCAACTCATTAAGAGTCGAGGGCAGAGTCGAAGAAACCTATCAAAAGACAAATGAAAAACCTTATGTGAATATAAGTAAAAAAAAAAAGCCATCTGCTGAGTTACTAGCCACGCTATTGCCAATGACCACCACAGTTTTGTATTCCCTCGAACAACCATTTTGCACTCGCTTGTTTTTAGTTGGTTGGCTAAGAAGTTGAATCTGCCTGTTGTTAAACGTGTCTCATTAAATATTGTTCCTTTTGGGTCACAACTTTTACTAGGGGGATTCGAGGTCGTAAAATGAAGAATAGACTTAGGTAAGAGTCATTCGTTCGAGATTAGTAGTACCATGATGATGTAAATACTCCCATCCATAAAATAGGGCTAAGTAACGTAAAAACTCATTTGCAAAGTAATGGTGTAACATGGCCAACATAGAAATCAACAAAGGGGATGTATCGAAGAACTTAGTTAACTTGTTGATTGAGGCAGACTACTTTAATTTGTTTGTGACAGGGATGGAGAAGGTCGATGAGGTGAGTGTTTTTGTCACTCATAATGGAGTTACATTATACGGCAGAGTAAATCAATGGGTGTTAGAAGGAGTAGATGTCTCCACTGTGCGCGCTTTATGAGTGTACAGGCTTGCCAAAATGAAACTGATGTTGATATGTGGTGGAAGTTAGATACAATAGAAAACGAGAGTACTTAGTGTCGTCAGGATCTAGTAAGACTCAATGAAAAGCCTTTGAAATATCGGTGGTCTTGGCATGTGGGTGGTGTCTGAACTTTTTCAGCAAATCATACAACATTTCGACCAGGTTAGGTCCAGGATAGAGGCAATCACTCAAGGATAGCTCACCCTTGACTTTTGAAGAAGCATTAAATACTGTGTAGAGGTGTAGTCAGGCTTTGCTTTTTGACTCCAAAATATGGCAAGTAATACCCTTCCACTTGGGGATTACAAACTTCCTTAATGAACCCCACTGCTATATAGGTCTGAAGGACGTTAATGCTCTCGCACAGCTGAACACACTTGACAAAGTTTGATAAAGATCCTAGCTACCTACCATGCCGATTACGAGAACGTCTTTCAGACCTATATAATAGTGGGGTTCATTAAGGAAGTTTGTAATCCCCAAGTGGAAGGGAATTACTTGCCATATTTTGGAGTCAAAAAGCAAAGCCTGACTACAGCTCTATGTATAGTATTTAATGCTTCTTCGAAAGTCAAGGGTGAGCTATCCTTGAGTGATTGCCTCTATCCTGGACCTAACCAACCTGGTCGAGATGTTGTATGATTGCTGAAAAAGTTCAGACACCACCCACATGCCATGACCTCCGATATTTCCAAGGCTTTTCATTGAGTCTTACTAGATCCTGACGACACTAAGTACTCTCATTTTCTATAGCGAAGAGGGGGCCAACACCAGTGGCCACGTACCGTCTTCCAAGTAGTAGTGTTTGGGGTAGCCACTTGTCCCTACATATTACAACAGGTCCTTAGTACCCATCTCCAAGAAAAAGGGAAGGAGAATCTAATTAAATCTTTCTATGTGGACAATTATCTACAAACGTATGAAACCTTGGAGGAGATGGGAAGGGATTATGTGGAAGTAAAGTCCTTAGTAGATGAGGCCCACATGCCATTGATGGGGTGGATCGGCAACAATGAGCAGTTTGACCAACAGATAGGATGTCAGGAACCGAGGCATGATATGGGATAGGAAAGACGACTGCTTGAGTCTAAAACCATGTAAATGGGTTAGTGGGGACAGGCAGGGCACCAGACTCACGAAACATAAATTGTTGTCATTACTTGTCTCTAACTTCGATCCTGTAGGGTTTGTGAGCCCATTTGTGGGAAGTGGGGATAGATTGGGATGATGTTTTGTCCAAAGAACAAGAGGAGGAAGCTAATAGGCTACTATAAGAGTTTGTTAATGTGCACATGATGAAATTTAGAAGAGGGATAGTGTTGGGAGAATCCAAACTCCACATTTTCACTGATGCTTTCAGCAAGGCCTATGGCACAATAGCAAATGTTAGGCAGGCCGAAGAAAAGGTTAGCATCCTGACGTCAAAGATGAGAGTGATGCCCAGGAGAGAATCAAAGTCAACCATCCCAAAATTGGAGTTTTAGCATTACTATTGGGTTTCAGATTACGAAACATCTCAAGAGACCCCTGAAATTTCTTGAAGGTCACTGTATGGACTGACAGTAAGGTAGCTATACCAGCCTGGTAGCTAGTAAAGAGGGAAGTAGAAACAATTTCATTTCGAACAGGGTGGGGGAAATTAATTCCATTCAACAGGAATACATCATAGAACTGCAGTACGTGCCCACCAAGCTCAAACCAGCCGATATCCTAACACGAGGTTCTACTTTGAGAGACCTGAGCCAGCCACCAACCACCCTGTTGTATGAGGGACCTGCCTTTCTACATCAAAAGGACCCGGTTGAACCACGTGAGAGCAAGGATGAATCACCCGTCAACAACGAGCCTTGGTTGTTGCTGCCCTGAGTGACACGCGCGAGGAAAGAACCCTGACTCTGCCCACTGCGCTATGGGGTTTAATGGGGAGCAGTGTAGATTTTGTTACCTTAAAAAGAAAAAGAAATCATGAAGTTAGTGTTAAAATTTCAGACATTGCCAAGCAGATGCATTTCACAATTAGTGTATATGGAACAAAGGCACAACTTTCCTACAGTGTGACTGCCTAGAAAATGGTGTGCGAATACCTGCGCACATCAGTAATTTTGTAGCTCAGTTTTAAATTTAATCATGATAGAAAGGATTGTCTATAATAGGAGCAGATTGCCAAATATGAGAATACCAAGAATGAGTTAATACCAGAATGAGTTAAGTTTGGGTTCCTTCGAAAGGACATTTAGTTGTTTTGTATCTTGAACACCTCCACACCACCCACATGCATTGTGGTGTGAATGTTCTAATCACTCTATTACTGCAGGAATGTTGGCATCCGGGATTGAGGGCCATTGGCAAATGAATGGTGGTGAGGTCCAGAGGCAGTATTGCAGCCTTCAGGCCTCTTTTCTGACGACTGACTGACCGAACACTCATGACACGCCCCTTAGACAAAGTCAGGGTGGATCGCACCAACCCCATTAGGATCGAGGAAGGGGTAGGATATCTCCTGATTATCACTTGTCTCACCAGTTGAGCAGTATATTTGGACTTTTACAACAAATTGGATGCTGACACCTTCATACTGCTGTTAAGGAGGTTCGCTGCCAACCACGGATTGCCATTCACAATCTACAGTGATAATCCTATGAACTTCCATGTAGAAAGTAGTTTCCTAAGAGAAGTCTACGAGGAAGATGTGGCCAAACTGTTCAAACGAAAGATGGGGATTAAGTAAGTATTCCAGACCCCCAGGTCACCTTGGAAAGGAGGATTTTCACGAGATTAGTGGGGGTGGTTAAACGTACACTGGCAACAACCCTTTGATGAAACGTATTCTCTAAAGAGCAACTTTGCACCCTCGCTAAGGATACCGAAGCAGTAATCAACAACCATCTTCTTATGTACGCTAGGGATATGAGGGAGGACGAAGTTCTTACTCCCTCGCACCTCATACGAGGTGATGTGATCCGTCTGCCTGACCTCTAGGCAACTGCTACATCAATATTTTCAACTGACAGAAACACTCGAATGGTTCAAGCGATATTGAAGAGAAGGTTACCAGTAGTCGCTCCAAGAGTGGCAATATTGCCAAGAAGGTACAGCAACTGCACTCTGTGCAGGAGACGTCGTGCTAGTCAAAACAGAACAACGAAAACGCAACCATTGGCCCCTGGGAAGGATTGTCAACGTCTACCCTGACGAGAAAGGGGTGATAGGATCAGTAAACATGCTCTTTGAAGGCGAAGAAAATCTACGAGCAGTAGAGCACATCATACCACTGGAGATCAATACTCATTACAATGAATGGGAAGAAGAGAGCCAGGACGAGAATGTAGACAACGCAGGACGAAGTGACTGGAATTAGCCAGAGAGTGATATAGAAAGTGTTACTCGACAGACTGAAAGGGCTGCTATTGAACAGAGAAAGAAAATGTTGGAGTGGATGAAAGACAGATTAGTGTAGTAAGTAGCATAACCAATTATAGGCAACCTGTGAAAGTGTGTAAGTCGAGAAGGGATCTGAAGGTGTTAGGGTTAGTTCACTTTGTTGCTGTGTCTTGCCTAAATTGTAATTGCCTCATGTCCAAATGTACCTCATGTGTTACATAGGGTTAAAGGTCACCCCTAATGAGGCTCTGGAAGGAGCATTAAATAACTAGCTGTCCATGAATTGATGATGTGCATGAACATGATCGAATACGAGCATCCAAGTGTCAAGAGAATCTCTTGATTAACAATGAAATGTACTCCTCCAAGCATGATAATTACCGTTTATTGATGCTAATGCTGTTTAGTAGAATGCTCTATGTCGAGCCCTGATTCAATTACTATTTCCTTGACAGGATTAGAGCATGTATTTGTGTGTATCACCATGTTGCATTGCTATTGCTTTTGATATTGCTTGTGCTGCATATCCATGTTTTATTGCTATTGCCATGATATGGCTTGAATTGCATTTCCTTATTGCATTGCTTGTGTTGCAAATCCATTCTTCATTGTTATTGTCATGATGTGGCTTGAATTGCATTTTCCTATTGCATTGCTATTGCTTCTGATATTGCTTGTGTTGCATATCCATGTTTCATTGCTATTGCTTTTATATTGATTGAATTGATTGCATTTCATGTATTGATGCTATTGTCTATGATATTGCTTGTACTGTATTTATTATTGTATTGCATGGGCATTAACATGATATTTACTTGAATTGATTGCATTTCATTTTTGAGTTGCTGTTGCTTTTGATCGACTTAGGAATAATTCCTTATTGTTGCTATTCTTACTTTAATTAGTCGATTTTGTAGCACAAATCCCATGCTATTGATTACTGCTTCAATCGCTTACATAACTACACCCATTGTTTTCTATGATTCCATTGATTACATTGCTACTGACACCCACTGTGTCTGTGATCGTTATTGCATTGGCCTTGATAATGCCTTGATTGGAGTTGATAATCACAGGGAAGCAGCGAAGGCTTTTTCCAGTGACAAAATTCCAGGATAGCAGGGGCACAGTACACACATTTGAGGACTAATAATCACAGCATGCTACGAGTCATGGGGTACAATTCCGAGTTAAGATAACCTAACCAACGAAGAAATAATCCAACCATCTACGTTGTAATCAGAGGAGATGAGAGATTCCCTCAACACCAACATCACATGCCCTCTCTCCTACCTTCGTCTGATAGTTAGCAAAAGGACGAAGGAGAAGAAACAAAGGATAAACCTCTGAAGTCCCCTTGGTAATTTCCAAAGCGTAAGCGTAAATTTCGGATGAATACATGTCTCGTCCTAACGTTAAAGTGCAAAAATATGCACTAATAAAGATGTTGGCATACCCACTGCTGCTGACCCTTAACACACAGTAGAAAGGCGGCTATCAAGGCTATCACAAAACGTGGGTTTGCATATTAATTATTAAGTCAATTAATTATCAATATCAAACGGTATATACATATTTATTTAAAATAAAAGATTAAAGATCCCATAGGGAAAATTGTAATTAATAGCCAGTCATCAAGAGCTCACAAACATACATCTTCATTGGAAGACAGCTGAAAGCAAAGTGGAGTGTTTACATCTGGCAGGTGGTCCTACCCACTTACCAGATGGTAGTTACTGCCTAACCACCTTTTTCAAGAATTTAACGGCTGTAATTCCAGTTATGCTGAAAGTAATCCTTATGTAAAGGACCAAGGTTTGTATACCGTCGTAGGAACAAAGAAATTTTACACTGGGGTACACCACACGAGTACTGACGTATAACAGAACTTTTCTGGGCAGAGGCCTCCAAAAACAGAAAATCTGCCGCCCTCTGCTACTGAAAAACTTATTAAAAAAGTTGTACTTTACATTCACAGCTTTAATAACTAAATAAAAAATCATTATATCAATTTTGATAATAATTGTTACATTAAACTCCGTTAAATCAACGTTGTACTACTCAATTAAAATTAAATACAGAGATCTGTACTTCCGGTTCAAGCTTCTAGACTCTAGAATAAACCAATAGATTTTTTCCGACGCAAGAAGATGGAGTTACAAGGACAAAAGCAAGTGATAACAAAAAATGTTGCATTGCCTGTCAAAGCTCAAATGGCATCATATGTGGTTGCATATCTTATTGCTCAGGGAAAAAAGCCTCACACAATAGTGGAAGTGCTTATCATACCTGCTGCACTGGCAATGTGTAGAGATATTCCTGGAGAAAAGATGGCTCACGAACTTGAATCCTACCCATGTCAAACAATACGGTTCGTAGGCGAATTCATAAGATTCCAAGTGACATACTGATTCAGTTGATGGAGAGAGTTAAGAATGTAAATTGTGCTTTACAATTAGATGAATCAACCGACATTTCTAGTTCTTCTCAATTACTTGCATTTGTAAGATATAGCTTCAATGGAAAATTGAATGAAGATATGCTGTTTTGCCTTGCGCTAGAAGGAAAGTGTACAGGAGATGATATTTTTATGCATTAGATAAAAAAAACTTCATGAGCCTGGACTTTCTTGGGATCGGTATGTAGTAGGTATATGCACAGGTGAAGCCGGGACAATGTTAGGTAAAAATAAAGGACTAAAAGCAAAGGTACATAATGTGGCTCCTCATATACGTTTTACTCACTGTATTATTATTCATCGAGAAGCTCTCGCTTGCAAAGCCATTGTTTTCCCGAACTTAAAGCTGTTTTTGATACAGCTGTCAAAATCGTCAACTACATAAAATCACGCCCTTTGAATGCCAGGTTATTTGCAAAGACATGGGCGCAGACCATGAAGCATTGTTGCTACACAGAAATCAGATGGCTCTCTAGAGGAAAAGTTTTCACACGGCTGTATCAGCTGAGAGATGAGGTCCTCCTGTTCCTTTCAGGCTCTGAATTTAGTGTATTCATGACTGATAGAAACAACTGGTTAGGAAAGCTAGTGTATTTATCATGCATGATACTTAGAGTTAATCTTTCCATACAAGGCCCAAACACAAATATTTTGTTATTGTTCGACAAGGTAAATGCATTCTCAAAGAAGCTTGAGAGATGGATTTCACGAGCTGAAGAGGTAACACTGAAACGTTTCCTGAACTTGAAGAGTTTGGAGAGGAAAATGATTATATCTGGATAATTTGAAAGCAGTAATAGTTAATCATCTTCAAATCTTCTTAATCACTTCAAAAATACTTTTTAGAAGAATCAGATCTAGAACAGTATGACTGGATACGATGTTCATTCCACTGCTCCTGGAAATCATTTATCATCTGACTTCGAGGAAGCACTGCTTGAAGTATCTTCTATAGAACCTTACGACTCAAGTTTGGGTCAACAACATTGAATGAGTTTTGGATATCAGCATCGGAGGAATATCCTGGTTTAACAAAGGCAGCACTGAACATCTTAACACTGTTTGGATCGACTTATCTCTGTGAAACTACCTTCTCTGCATCAGCGTATATCAAGAATAAATGCCGATTTCGATTGAATGTAGATGATCTGCGAGTTGCAGTCTCCGATATCACCCTGAGACATTTTAGATGTTATGTTCAAAGAAACAAGCCCATTCATCCCATTAATTAAACAGGTTAGATTGTATTGTACTTTAAAATTGTTTTGAAACAAAGCAAACAAACAATCTCTCTCTCTCTCTCTCTCTCTCTCTCTCTCTCTCTCTTTCTCTATCTCTCTCTGACTGACACACACACTCACACACACTTATACTCAACACCAAATATCCTTTTTGTGTTTGTGCATAACAACACACACATATATATATATATATATATATATATATATATATATATATATATATATATATATATATATATATATATTGGTGTGTGTGTGTGTGTGTGTGTGTGTGTGTGTGTGTGTGTGTGTGTTATGCACAAACACAAAAAGGATATTTGTGTGCTGAATATATATATATATATATATATATATATATATATATATCTATATATATATATATAGTGTATATATATATATAGGGTAAAAACCGCATGGTACAGGGGTGGACCATGTACGATCAATGTGTACACCCCAAGAAAAGTACATTATAACGCGTCCTGACACCGGAGTAGAGGTCTTCAGCTCCGTTTCTCACCAACAACAAGTCGCGTCTGATGCCATCTCCGATGTCAGGACGCGTTATAATGTACTTTTTTTGGGGTTGTACACATTGATCGTACATAGTCCACCCCTGTACCATGCGGTTTTTTACCATATATATATTATATATATATATATTATATATATATATATATATATATATATATATATATATATATATATATATATATCATTATATATATATATATATATGTATATATATATATATATATATATATATATATATATATATATATATATATATATATATTATATATATATATATCATATATATATATATATATATATATATATATATCATATATAATATATATATATATAGATATTCATGTATGGATGGTATTTATATAGTTTGTATGTCCTGTTATGTACTTTACTTATTTTGTTTTATAAGTAGTCATAAAAGCAAGATGTATATATAAGTAAAATCTATATCCCACTGAGGCCAAGTAAAAAAGTTTGGGAACCACCCTGTTCTAGAGCATTCTCCCGTTGGGAAATCACACAAAATGGTGTACCTAATAACATATAAACAGAACTTTTAACCGAGTATCGCACATCGCTAAACTTCTACAATCATTCGACGTTCATTGGTACCAAAAACAAGGCATATCTTATGGTAAAACTAACTAAAATCTGACATTAAGAGCCACAATTAGAACCGATTCAGACAGTAGTCTATGCTAGAAAAACATTTCTATACATCGATTCTATTCACTTCATAAAGAAAACGTAAACACCGGAAACTTTAGGCATGACTAAACAGAATTACCAATAAACTAAAAGGCTTCGAATTTATCAAACGTCACACTGGTGTCGGCTGCGTCGCAAGATTCCGCACGATCATTTCCAGAAACTGGAGAGAGAAGGGCGTTACAGGTAGAAAGCGGGCAAGATACGTGATTTGCAACGGACACCCCCAGAAAAGCTTGAACTTGACCAGAAAGAACTTAATAAAAGAAAAAAAAAAAAAAAAACAGCCAAGAAGGAAATGAAGTTTGGAAATGATAGATCAAGAACATCAAAAAGCAAGAAAAATACTAAAAGGCTAGACACAGCGGACCAACCCAGTGATGAAGACCTTCATCATCACCTTGAAGATCTCTTGGCAGCCGAACTTAACAATAATTCTTCTGGCATCTCAGAAGAGGAGATCGAAGGCATAGAAGTTGGTTTCATTGATAAAGTCCCATAGGAGAGAGATTTTGTTCTTGTTGGGATAGATCCAGTAAAATGTAACTAAAGTCTATTATGTAGGTAAATTAATCAGCAATTTAGTTTGAAATTTCCAGGAATTGAGGATAAAGCAACTACTTGTAAAGAGGCAGTAATTAGAGTGCTTCCAAACCTAGTTCAGCCGAGTATTAAAAGCAAGCAGGGTTATTTTAACTTTTGTTTTCCAGGATACAATATTCGTTAGGCCAACTTTAGCATTTATTCTCAGCAAACATCTTGGATTTGAGTCACATTTAATGTCTGCTATTCACCAAGGGAGAGAGCATTTATCATCTTACTTGAAGGTAAATATCATTTATAATAATTGTCCGAATCATCCCATGCTCTTGTCTGAATCATCACTATAGGTTGTTATGATTCGGAAATTTTGGAAATTTTTATTTGAAGATAGATAACTTCAAGTATAGTAAAGTATACGACTTGCCACATTCACTCGTAAATGTAGGATGATGAGGCTGCACACTAACATGCCAAGGATATCACTGCTCCTCAAACTCTTACTTCTAAATGAAAATAAGATATAAAAAGTGTCCGAATAATCCCCTACTGAATAATTTAGTTACAGCTGAAATAAGCTCTGTCGAGGATTAACTACCAATTCGAAGCTCTCTGCCCGGCAATCACAGACTTATGTCTTTGCTTGGATCGGAATCTTCCCATAATGCCCATCTCTCCTGCACCACTTTTCCTGTTGCGAGAATTTTCAGACATATATATATCTCATTAGACTCGTTATCATCTTTCTATTTACCCCACGGTATAACAGAAGTCTGTAGCCTAGTCCTCTGTTCCATCGCACCTGCCCTATCGGCCGCTGCCATGACACAAAATGATTTTCTTCCTACAATTTGAGTTTTGTCTTCAAATATACATATCCTAGTTCGTAAGGGGTTCAATTATTCTTTGTTCACCCCGAATTGTAAATAAATAACAGAAGACTTCGCCTGTTTCCTGCCCATATAGCTCTACTTCCAAAGTAAATCGAAACTTCCTCCTTGATCCAACCCAGCTGTCACGAAAATATTAGTGCACAGTTTTTTTGCGATAAAGAACTCCTTCTTGAGACCTTAAATTTTCCTCCAATTTTCCCCAGTGGCGGCAGAAATGCGATGGTTCTAAATTTCAGAAATGTTTTTGAGTCGATTTATTATTTCACTTAATTTTTCTGCATCACAAAAAATTATTTGATGTTGTGTCTTTTTATTTAGTAGATTATCGAGTTAGTCGCATGGTGGAAAAGTTGAAATCGAACTATAGAAAATGTCTAGTTGGCAGTGCTATAAAAGTGCGAACACTCTGCAAAGAAAACCCGCTAAAAGGCCACCACAAGTGGATAGAAAAGAACTCACCGTCTGCCAGATAGTATAAGTAGTCGACCGATCTAGTGCCTCCTCCTATAGACAGGTACACACCTAGAAAACTTGCTGTGACCATCCACAGACTCAGGCTAGGATACAAAGCCTGCTGGGAAATCGTGGAAAACAGTATCAGACCATGCGAACACTGAGGAAGAAACACAGGAACCACTCCTTCACTACCTGCTGGAGTGCAGGGAAACAGCGCCGCTAAGAGGTGTAACAGAAATAGATTTAAATTCACAAGATGCTGAGCATGCAGCTGCCACAGTCACAAAAACGATCATTGACAACTTAGAAGAGCATGCCCAGATGCTCTACAACCTACCTCCACCAAGGTAATAGAGCTAAAAGTGACATCATTCACCCTCATCATATCCCCTCACTGTAAGGCTCTATGCACATCATCCACTATCATTATTCTAAACTTTACCTACCACTGAAATCCTTCCGCAGGGACCCAAGGGAGTAAAGGGTTGGACAACCCCAACTGCAAAGTTTCTCTAATATTCGAAAGCCTTACATTTTTCAAACTTCTACTTCAATATGACATGATGGCCCTCTTTTACTGACACCATCATCCGTCCCCCTGTTCACTCCTATCTCTACAACTAAAAAAAATAATATTTCCAACTTCACAAACCTAACCATGAACCTAATGAATCTTTTCAGATCACCTACGGGCTGAACAAGGAAAAGGCCCGTGCCAACAAGAGTTGTTGGGTTAATACAACAACAACAACAACATTCGATCGGACGAGAAGCGGTGCTTTCAACGTGGTATTTGCCAACAACATCGATCGCCCTCTATCTTTACTAATGATCTTAGCTTGAGATGGGACGTGAAAGTAAGTTGGGTCTGAGGGCCGTCTACCTGAATGTCAGTTTCCACCAAGCGACCATAACTGAGTACTTATAGAGAAATATTCAATACTTAGCTAGTGCATTTTTTTAACATGTAATTTGATTATCAGTGATCTCTGTGCCGAGGAGATTTTCGTGTTATTGTCAAAGATGAACTAGATTTCAAATGATAAATTTCGTGTTACCTGCGACTACGAAGTCACCTTTTTTCTGTCAGTCCTGATTCCTGATACCATAGTGGCCAGAGCTGCCTGAATTGTATAAATATTTAGAGATAAGTGTAGTAATGAGAGTAGGTATATTTTTCTAACAAAATTTGTAAATTAACTTCATAGTTCTTTCGTCCTTGTGTTGGTAAATCTATTGCCCCCTAACATCGGGCCAGAGAACCCGTCCCTAAACAGTCGCCGTAGAAACTTAGTGATACAACCCATAAGAAGCAGTTCTTCAGGCAGTACAATTCCTGTGTTTTCATTAATGAAAAACTCTCCGCTTTCATTGCAAACTCCAACTTTGTCACCGAACAGCAATGGAAGAGCAGATTAACGTTTTCAGTCCTCTGTAAAACAACAAGGATTAAAACCCGTCTTCACTGGTTGGTGTCATCGACGGGACTTTTTCTATGATCAGAATCTTCAGTTTACTTCTATCGATCCAACTGTGAAGATGTAGGTCTACATTCACCTTAGTCAATCACAAGTGATATAGTATTGTTTCTCCTTGGCTGAGATTTAACTGCTGATGAGAAACTTCTGTCTTACCATCACAGGGACCTCGGTCTCTAGACGGCAATTGAGTATCGTCTGATGTGCATTCAGTCGGCATCTGTTGACGAGTCCGAGTCCTTCATGATCTGCGCTGTGGACTTTTGATTGATCCAGATCAGTCATTACGTTGTTCTATTGTGTTTGCTTACCTGGCTCCTTCAAGAGGACAAGTTCGAACTTAAACTGTCCGGTCGGTCGACTGATGCGGTAAGCTTGCACATCGAGCTTTCTATTTTTCTTATCAGAATCATAGAAGCAATCAGGCTCCTTCCTCTAGCAAAGGGAGGAAGGAGACTGGCAATAATGCAAACCCTTCCCAAAACTTTGCATTAATGCCTCCAACTTTAAAACATTCTCCCCAGTCCTTTTTTGAATGAGTTACGATTCTTCACTCATTTCGAAAAGACCCAGAAGTCTGTGATGTGTATTTCTGGTGATAGAAGTTCACTCTCGACGTGGTTCGGAAGTCACGTAAAGCCGGTGGTCCCGTTGCTGAATAACCACTGGTTCCATGCAACGTAAAAGCACCATACAAACAAACATTCCTCCCACCAATCAGTGAGTCTTCCTTTTGTAAAGGAACTGGGGTAAAGGACCTCAGGTTTGTATAGTTAGGAAAAATACAATTTACTTTCAAAAATTGTGGTATTTACAAGAAAATATCTATAGTACAGACATGACTGCCAAAGAAAAAGATAGCTTATTAAGATCAGATTTAAAGAAAAAGGAGGAAAACAAAGAAGAAGGATGGTTGGTTCATCGGTAAGGGAAATGTAAATGAGTTAGAGATAAGGAAATATAAAAAAACTAGAAATGTAAATAATCTAGAGATAAGGAATAATAATATTTTTGGGAATGTAAATAATTTAGTTAGGAGAAAATAGAACATCTAGTAATGCTAAAAACTCCAAGGTAGGCTGTAGAAGAAGGGAAATTAGTTTTGGGCAGGTGGGTGAAGGAAGTAATTTTAGTAACAATTATAGGCTAGTAGGTTTTAGAGAAAATAGTTGTACGCAAATAATAGGTAAACGGTTAGATGGTAGAAGCCTTTTTATAATGAAAGAAAATGAACAAATAGTGAGCAACACAGAAGATGCATCAAGAAACTAGAAAAAAGCTCATAAATACCCAAGGGCTGATAAAAGCAAAACTAATCGAGCTAGTGGACTTGACAAAAGAAAATACAATTATGTGTATCACAGAAACGACCATTAAACAAAAAAAAAATTGCTATTCCCAACAAGTATCAGGGTGGTTGACTCGATGAGAGATGAAGACGACATCAAAGGAGGAGGTTTATTAATAATGTACAGATCTAAAGGAGAGATCCAGATGAAAAAAGGCAAGTCAGAACACAAATACATTCTACTAGTAGTGGGCAATCACAGAGCAGCAAGATTTAACGTAATCCTAGTCTACATGTCAATTAGTCATAAAGAAAGAAATAAACGAATAATAAGCACCTTACATGTAGCATTAGAGAAGACCACAGATCTGCCTCTGATTGTCCTTGGGGGACTTCAATGGGCATGTTATGGGCGACACAAACTCAGAAACTCAACTTTAACCTTTATTCTGTGTACAGTAGTAGTAGTAGTAGTAGTAGTAGTAGTAGTAGTAGTAGTAGTAGTAGTAGTAGTAGTAGTAGTAGTAGTAGGTTCATTCCTGAAAGGAGTTATTGCAAACTTTAAATACATTATTAAATAACCCATAATATTCAATAAGTCATAACGGCGACATAATGTACCTTAGTACATCTTGCAAAGCTAATTAAATATACTTTTATAAACAAGACACTTTCATTGCCACTTTAAACCTCCTTTGACTATATCACATTTATCATATTTATAGGACAATCAAATGTTAAACGTCACAAATAAACCAATTTACACCCTTTAACGCTTAAATGAATAAGACATAAAGCAAATATATATAAGTTCGTCAAAAAACTTACATCTGTGTGCCCAAAATGAATCCTTTGAATTACGAAATATATACAACTGTACTCCTTGAAGACCTTGCTTGAACTGCCAAAGAGACTTCATAATTTTAGGAAGTGAGATGAAATCGTAATTTGTTTACACCTCTCAACTCTTTAACTACCACTTACAAAAGTAACGACATTGTTTTACCAACTAGATGGGTGTGTTTCTGCATTACATACTCAGCCTCAATAAACAGATTAAACCTGTTTAGTCAAAATATACACCTATTCATGCAGACACAATAAATAACCTTTAAGTTACAATACAAACTCCTTGAATTCAAAACACTTTCATGATTCACATATTCACCTAAACAAAATTAAACATCTTCATAACTCAAATAATATATAATATCAAATGATAGGCCATAAGAACAACATAATATCACGTTACATTTAACATGAAATCCTAGCCTTCAAACTAATAACACTAGCTTCTGAATAGGACGGACATTAACCGAAGAAAGCGTCTTAATCTTGGCACTGCGAATTGTTCCTTTTGTCATCAGTGTATACTTCTATCACTCGCCCCATTGGCCACTGATTCCTTGGCTCAATGTCACTCTTTACCAGACCATCATCGCCAACAATTAGATTTCTTCTTGGTTCATTCCACTTTTGTCTAGTCTGTAAAGTGCTCAAATACTCCTTTCTAAATCTTGACCAAAACAGGTTGGTCAGATATTGAACGCATCTCCACCTTCTCCTCATGTAAACATCATCTTTTTGAAACAAGCCAGGGGGAGGGATCACATAAGATTTTGGAATCAACAAATGGTTTGGAGTTAGTGGCTCAAGGTCATCTACGCTGTCTTACAGTGTTAACGGTCTTGAATTGACGATGCTCTCAACCTCACAAAGCAGAGCCGTAAACTTTCATCATTTAGCCTTTCAGCCAAATTCCTTCACCAGTGCAGACAACACCTTTCTAACTGTTCTGATTTGGCGCTCCCAACAACCACCCATGTGGCTTGCTGCAGGTGGATTGAATTTCCATTCAATATGATGATGCGACAAATACTTCTCAATCTTCTTTTCCTCCATCTCATCAAGAGCTGCCTTTAGTTCTCTCTCAGCCCCATGGAAGTTGGTTCCATTATCACATCTGATAACCTTGGGATGACCTCTTCGAGAACAAAACAAATCTTCGCAAAGCATTTATGAAAGAGTCAGATTGTAAAGTGTTTGCAGTTTCAATATGAATTGACCTACTAACCAAGCAGGTAAATATCACACCATACCTCTTTAACTCCTTTCTTCCTTCCTTGATGTAATAGGGTCCAAAGAGGTCAATACCAACATTACTGAATGGTGGTGAAGGTTCCAATCTGTCTGCTGGAAGATCAGCCATCTTTTGACTCAAAGCTGGTTCTTTCAACTTCCTGCAAGTAACACAATGAAATAACACATTCCTGACAGTTGCATTAGCATTGATGATCCAATACTTCTGCCTTAGATTTGAGAGAACATTGGTTTCTACCTGAATGAGCTAATAATTCATGCTCATGTCGTATCAACAATGTAGTCACATGATGCTTCTTTGGTAACAGTATGGGATGTTTGTGGCAGACCGTGGAATGTCAGACCTTCTTATCCTACCTCCAACCTTCAATAAGCCATCCTCAGAATCAAGAAAGGGATCAAGCTTATATATTGGACTACTCTTGCCAACTGACAATTCCCTTGATAAAGCCTTCACTTAATCACCACAACACCTCCCGTTGAACATACATTATCATTCGCCCTTTCAGCATCAGTGGTTTCACAACCTTTCCTTTTACCACTAAGGATTGACTTTTAGTTGTTGAAATACAGAAACTGCCTTTTGTAACCTTGACCATGAGATAAATATTCAATCAATCTTGTAAACCCATGATGTTCTTCAGAAATTGTGACCGCAGACACATGTTTTCACTCTTACCATCAACACAATCTGCATACACATACTCCTGTGAAGGCAAATAATCAGATGCAATAAATGATGGGCCATGAAACCATTTGTCATACTGCAAAAACTGATGTACACTAATACCTCTTGATGCCACATCAGCAGGGTTATCACTGGAGTTTACATATCTCCATTGCTCAGGCTGGGAGTAGTCCCCCTTATAACCCTGACTCTGTTGGCTACATTAACAGGGAACCTTTTAGTGTTGCTATGAATATAGTGAAGGACTGTTGTTGAATCTGTGTAGTACACTACCTTGCCAACAGTAAACTCCCAACTCCTTCAGGATGTGTTGAGCAACCTTGACAGACACAGTTGCAGCTGTAAGTTCTAACCTAGGTATAGTCACCACCTTTTTGGGAGATACTCTTGATTTCCCATGACAAGATTTGACTGAACTTGGTTTCCATCGTGCAGAACAAGATATGCTGCAACACCATAACCAACTGTACTTGCATCGCTGAATAATACAAGACGTGAACCTGTCACATTACCAAAACCACTTGACTTGAAGCATCTTGGTATTGAAAGCTGCTCAGTAAATGAAGACCTTGTATCCAATGTTGCCACCTTCAGCTGGCTCATCTGGAATCCTCTCATCCCAGTCCAGACTCTCAACTTGACACAATTCTTGTAACAGTTTCTTGGCTGGTAAGATGATTGGAGAGAGCAACCCAAGGGGATCATATAATGATGAGATAGTTGATAACAATCCTCTTCTGGTGAATGGATTATCCTTGATCTCAATTGAGAACTTGAATGAGTCTTTTCTTTAAGGTCCCAGAACATTCCTAAGGCTCTTGTCATTAAACTCTCCATGTCAAGATTAAACTTGTCACTTATTTCAACCGAACAATCTTCAGCAGGCAAAGCTTTAAGGACATCAATTGAATTGCTGACAAATTTAGTTAAACTAAATCCTCCTTCACCAGTTGCAGATACCAAATCCTTCACCAACTTCACTGCTGTAGGAACATCAGCACATGACTTCAAACAATCGTCAACATAGAAATTGTGCCTTATGGTGCTGCCAACAGTTTGAATCATACTTCTCATCTGCTTTTGTCTGCTGTGGCCTTCAATGCAGTATTTGCAATACTCGGTGATGAGATTGCTCCGAAAATGTGAACAGCCATTCGGAATTCTTCAAGAGGTTGATTGATGTCACCATTAGGCCACCACAAGAATCTAACATAGTCCTGATTCTCAGGTGGAATCTTTATTTGAAAGAACATAGCTTCAATATCTCCAATGAATGCATAAACCTCCTGCCGGTATCTAATGAGTACTCCTGTCAATGAATTGGTGAGGTTTGGACCCTGTACAGAACATCATTTATGACACACCTTCAAACTTGGCACTACAGTCAAAAACAAATCCTAATCTTCCCTTTCTTGGGATGAAAAACTGCGTGATGAGGAAGATACCAAACAGGAATCTTATTGACCTCATCATCTGGGATCTTTGTAAGCATAGCCTTTTTCAAACAACTTGTCCATGAATGCTGTGTACTGCTGTCTGTAATCTTCACTATTCTTCATCTTCCTCCTTTGCCACTTAGCTCTTGCTAACAGCCTGCTTCTTATTGTTTGGAAGGATTCACATTGAGACTCTGAAAGGCATGGGTAGCTGAAAGTGACCATCTCTAAATTCAATGTCATCCTGGCACCTTTTCACAAATCTTATGTCCTCAAACGATAATCCACGCTCATCAGGAACTGGCCCAAGATCCCTTTCTGAAAAATCTAACTCAAAGTACTTCCTAATACTTTCAACAGTAATACAGTCAGTAACATGTTGAACATCAGATACAAGTAACCTGTGACATGAAACCCCATTTGAACTAACCTTAACATGTACAGGCCCATTAACTGTCCATCCATGCAAATATCTTACTGCAAAGGGGCCATAACCTGAAGTGGGTACAACCTCTAAAGGTTGTAAAGCTATGGACAGTTACTACCTATCAAAATTCCTATGTTCTAACTCTGGCTGATACACTGGAATCTTATTAATAACACTTGATAAATGAGGCCAATCCTTTAACATTTCATACCTTGGAATTTGATCATGATTAACAGGAATATCCTTTTGTGTGAATACCTTTGGCAATACAACATCATTATTACCATGTATATCAGCAACACAAGACCATTTACAATAAAGATTTTAACCGTATCAGTCCCATGCATTGTTTTGCAACTTGATAGCTGTTTCAATACCTTTACAGTTTAATTGATCCTTGATACTATCCTTAATGAAACAACCTGTACTGCCTGTATCATAAAAGGCATAAGTTTGTACTACATTGTCACTACCCTTTACACGTAATTGCACAGGCAAGATTGATTGCAACACTGTATCAGAAATTGTACATGCAGAAGACCTCACATTACTTAGACTGAGTATTACCTTGACCTGGAGTGCGACCTTCACCTTGAGTACCATCTTCCCGACCCTTAGCACAACCTTGACCTGTACTTTCAAACTGTGCACTAGCTTGTGACACAATTGCACTGTTGCTGTCAAGCATCCTAAAGTTCTCAATGTGCAGAGTGGTAGGATGCCCTTTTATTACATGTCTTGCACTGCCGTCGATTGGAGACACTTTTTTGAAGTGTGGTTATTGCCCAAACAACTGAAGCAAAGACGGTTGTCTTTAACAAATTCTCGTCTTCATCTACACTCCTGTGCAGAAATTGAAGGCACTCCTCAATGTCATGATGACCACTACAGAGTTGGCATTTCCTAGTATACTGGTTTGGCAGACTTTGATGGTTGCACTGTAACTGCAAACGATTTTTGCTTGGTCTGACTTGAGTCATGATTTGCCTTTGCCTTTGAAAAAACACACACTTTACCCAAAGCTTCCTGCTGAATACAGGATCCATGCTGCCTCTGCTGCATTCTGCACAAATTCCACTAAGTGGTGAAACACACAAACACCTTGTTTCCTGAGCTTTATCACATGATCCAACCACTTATTTGAATATACACTGGCAGCTTTGAATCACCCTCTGAAGGTTTGGCGAATCATTTAAAACCTGCATGTTTGACAATGACTGCATGGTATGATTACATTTCACAAGATACAAAGCATATTCCTGCAAAGATTCACTGTTATCACCTCTCACTTGTGGCCACTTGGTTAGCTTGTCTATGTATGCCATGGAAACCTTGTATGGATCTCCATACACTTTGTCCAGAAGTCTTTTTGCTTCAATGTATCCTTCAGATGCATTCATAAATATGCACCCAGCTATGAGAGACTTAGGCTTTCCTTCTAGATGCTGATTTAAGAAATACAGCCTGTTGGAGTCTGATGTGGTGTGGCACGATGCGGTCATTAAATGCCAACATGATGATGCATATTCAAGAAGATCACCACAAAACTTGGTCACTTCAGCATGAGGCAGCATCATAGCCGCTGCTACTGTTGCTGACTTTGTAGAATGCTCTGGGGCAGGTGCCATGGGTAGAAAAGGCACTGTGACATTGGGTTTATTTTGATGCACATTGTGACTGGGAACAAATGCTGGTGTTTCAGGGTTTAAAACTTTGTCTGTTGATGGAATAACTTCTTCCTGGAACACCTTCTCCCTTGCCCTTGCTGCTTCAATTTCACCACATCCACTTTAACAAATCTTCCTTGGCTTTTAATTCTGCTTGTTGTTGGGCTATTTCTGTCTGTTTCTCAAGCAGTGCCTCTGTGCAAGCAAACCAGCCAACTTTGCCTTCTCCTGTATGAGAGCTGACTTTACACTTGATGCTGTGCTTTTAACTGACCCCATGGATTTATGTGACCTGCTCCGCAGTTGAAGATTCGTCATAGAATCCTGCAAATTTGCTTCTGTTGTGGCTATCCATTTATGCACCTGAAATCTGAATCCTAAGGCAGACAATTCTTTATCTTCAAACCTTTTGATTTCTGCAGTGCTCGTTGACAGGTAGTTGAGACAAGTAATCACTGTGGCAGTCTTTGTACTTCTTTAACCCTTCCTCAAACTCCTCCATGCCTGTCTTTACTAAATGGAGATTATCAGGCTTTCTCCATACACTTGCTGACTTCATTACGTTTCTTTGTGAGGGCAGAGAGAGCAGCAGTCTGGTTGTTCTTGAGGGTGCGTAACTTCTCCTTGGCGTCACCATTGTCTTCTACGTTGTCCTTCTGATCCGTATTCATGTTGAAGATGAATGAACTATTGTTATGGGCGACACAAACTCAGAAACTCAACTTTAATCTTTATTCTGGTACAGTAGTAGTAGTAGTAGTAGTAGTAGTAGTAGTAGTAGGTTCATTCCTGAAAGGAGTTAATTTTGCAACTTTAAATACATTATTAAATAACCCATAATATTCAATAAGTCATAACGGTGACATAATGTACCCTAATACATCTTTCAAAGCTAATTAAAATATACTTTTATAAACAACAACACCTTTCATTTGCCAACTTTAAACCTCCTTTGACTATATCACATTTTATCATATTTATAGACAAGCAAATGTTAAACGGAAACTTTTCCACAAATAACCAATTTACACCCTTTAACGCTTAAATGAATAAGACATATAAAGCAAATATATATAAGTTCGTCAAAAAACTTACATCTGTGCCCAAAATGAATCCTTTGAATTACGAAATATATCAACTGTACTCCTTGAAGACCTTGCTTGAACTGCCAAAGAGACTTCATAATTTTAGGAAGTGAGATGAAATCGTAATTTGTTTACACCTCTCAACTCTTTAACTACCACTTACAAAAGTAACGACATTGTTTTACCAACTAGATGGGTTTGTGTTTCTGCATTTACAGGGCATTTAGGTTTTATAGGGACACAAGAACTTGACTAAAATGGAAAATACGACGCTATTAAATGGAGATCCCAGCTGCAAAGTGGAGATAGACTTTGCCCTAGTCAACCAAAATATGTATAAAAACTACGAATGTATAGAGATAGATGAGGGAAAGTATAAATATAACCTATCAGACCACCGCTTTATGATAGTCCAATTCAGAATGAACATAAAAGTAAGGAAAACATTAAAAAATGAAACAAAAGAAATCAAATATCTGAAAATAACAGAAAAGTCTACAAGGAAATACCATTTAATATATAGAATGTGAACAAGCCAACAAGACAGAAAATGAGTTCTAACCCAGATGGAGGATACAATGAGTGAAGCAAAAGCAAATAACCTAGAGAAGATAATAAAAAGAAGGTTAAAGCAAGAAGAAATAGAATCAGTTTGGGTCACCAAATAAATAAATAAATAAGCCAAAGAGTGATATATAACAAATTAAAAAGGAAAGCCACACGAATAGAAGAAAAGAGACACTATGAAGAAGCATATCATAAACAAAAACAAAAAGTACAGATAATAATATAAAAAACAAATGAAGAAAAGGTTAGAAATTAGATAAATGAATGATAAAAACAGACACAGGAAAACCTGGGAATATATAGACATACTGAGAGGAGAGACCACCTCAGAGGAAGAATGGCTAAGGTTTTACGACGAAAATAAACGAGAGATTAGGGAAGAAACCCTCGGGAAAGTGCTGGTAAAATTCTGGGATATACCTAAAAGAAGAAAACAAAGTAGGCGAGATATGGAGTGAAAGGAAGAAAGAACAGTATAAATATGACATGGAATAAATAATGAAAAGATTAGGACAGCATATGATATACCATATAACTTTAAGAGAGCACATGGATGGAGTGTTACAAAGACAGAAATTAAACCCATGGAAGAAGTCAATATAATTGGAGAAGATGTAAAAAATTCACTCGAGAAAATGAAGGCAAATAAAGCACCAGGGCCAGACGAAATGAAGCCAGTTCTGTTCAAACTATTCTTGCAAAGTACAAACCTTCAAAAAGAATTGGCAGAATGTTTTAACAACATACTGAAAGGCGGGAAAACACAGAGAAGCTGGTCTAAGTAAAAAACAACACTTACGCCCAAGAAACAATGCCCCGCTGTCAAAGATCTTAGGCCAATTGCACTAACAAATTCATCATATAAAATTTCCATGGGGATCCTGAAAACCAAAATAGAAAAGCATATTAGAAACATAGGAAAAATGAATGAACTGCAGTCAGGCTTTACCGCACAAAGGAGGGGAATTGATAATTTATATATCTTAGAATACTGCATGCAAGGAACGTACAGAAGAAAGGACCCGTTTTTGTTGTATCAATAGACTTCCAAAAAGCATTTGACTCCGTTAATAGAAAAAAAGCTCATAGAAGTCAAGATGAAATATAGGCTGCATGCAGAAGTAATGAGTACAATAGCAAATATATATACTGTAGGATGGTTGAACATGTGTAATGTCTGTTGCCGAGATGGCAGCGCGATTGGCGCCACTGTAGCCCACGTGTATAGACTGGACATGTAATAAAGCACTGTTTCCTACAAGGCACAGTGAGTATGATACATAAAGAATAATCATGCCTACACCAGGGAGACCATCTTTCACAGCAAGGAGGGCACGATGATCCTCCAGGGGTGCCCACAGTACTCCCGTCGGAGTGGCATCAAGATCACCAGCTCTTCAACATGTAGTTGCTGAGGGTCGAGATGCATTGCAAGCCTTTAACGACCATTTGGCTACAATGGCGAGTGGCTTGCATCTACAGAGTGGCCCCAGGGACCTGGCCCCAACACTACCAGAGAAGTCTGCTTTGGAAATGTCATCAGCCTCCTACAGGACTTGGAAACGGTCCATGACACATTGGCTTAGGCTACATATGCTTCAACCAGCGGATGCAGTTCAACACATAAGGCTTCATTGCACCCCAGAGTTGCAACGTATGCTGGATGCCAGGTATTGTGATTTACAGCGGGCTAACTTGTCTCCAGAGGGGGCTTTGGATGCTATAGGGGGCCATGGTTCTGCATGCATCGAACCAGGCTGTGCACTGGGCTGAGTTTTTTGTGTATATGCAAGGGCGTGAGGAGTCCATTAGCGAATATTTTGCAAAGTACTCTCAAAAGACCGTAGACCGTGGCTTCCAGTACCCTAGCTGTCATTGTGATTTGTCTAAATATATGCTTATTAGAAAGCTTATGGTAGGATTTAAGGGATGAGATATTGAAAAGAGACCTCTATAGGTCATGTGATTCTGTTTGTAGCTTAGATGCTCTAAGGGCAGCGTGTCCAACATATGAGGCAGCCTGCAAAGATGCATCCATGCCCCCAGCATGACACATGGCATCAAGAGCCATGTGCGGCTGATGTGGAGACAGACCCCAGCCCCCCTGAGTGTGCAGCAATGAAGAGTAATGAGAGGGCCTCAGTTCCCCCCAATGCTCTGCGTGTGTGGGAACTGCAGAGTGAAGCACGAGCCCAGAAAGGTGCTGTGCCCAGCGAGAAATAGTGTTTGCCATGGCTGCCAAAAAATTGGCCACTTGAAACGGTTTTGTGGGAGCAAGACAAAGATGGTGAATGATGCCCCTGCTTCATCAGTAACACTGGGGATAGTCACTGCCAGGGTACAACCCAGCCTACTATACAAGTGGTAGTGTCTTCATCAGTGCATAGCCTTAGGCCTAAGGGTCACAAACCTGTACAGGCTGTGGTAGACACTGGGGCCCAAGTGTGTGTTGCAGGCCCCACCCTGCTGTCGACCCTCATTGAAAGGCCTGCCCTTTCACGATGCTGTGGGGCCCTACGTGACGTTGCCAACAATAGATTGGAGTGTATGGGAACTGCTCCCCTTCGTGTTCAATATGGTAACAGGACAACCATCCAAGAAGTGTACTTCATCAAGTCTGCAAGGCCATTCTTTCTTTCATTGGCTGCTTGTAAGGACCTTGGCCTTGTGCCCCAGTCCTTTCCCCACCACTTACCGGTGTCAGCAAGCCTCGCACTGGAGTATGAGGTACCCACACCCATTGGGCAGTCCTTGCCTAAAGCCCTTATCCATACCCTTCCCACCAGTGGAGAAGAATGTCCCAAAATTGGAGCAGTGGCTCATGCATCATTTTTCGTCATTGGCATTCAATACAGAAAGGGAGCCCCTCCCTGTCATGGAGGGTAAGCCGCACCATATTCATCTACTGCCAGGGGCAACCCCCTATGCATGCCACACCCCAGCATCAGTGCCAAATCATTGGGAATCAGAAGTGAAGATGCAGTTGGACCAGGACATCAAGAAAGGCATCATTAAGGAGGTACTGACTGGTGAAGCAACAGAATGGTGTGCGAGGATGGTCATTGTTGCCAAGAAGTTGGGTCAGCCCTGTCGCACCGTGGACTTTTAATGCCTCTATGCCTCCTGCAGGAGAGAGACGCATCACACCCCTGCTCCTTTTGACATGATCTCAACGGTACATTTACATTCCTTTGAGACAGTGGCAGATGCGCATTGGGGATTCCGCCAGGTAGAGTTAGATAAAGAAAGCTGCAAACTCATAACCTTTATCACTCCCTGGGGGCGTTATTGGTACAGAAGAACACCCATGGGACACTGTTCAGCTTCAGATGCCTACACCAAGGTTTGATGACGGCATCAAGGACATTCCCCAAAAATGCAATGTGTGTGGATGATACTCTTCTATATGACAACAGTGTTGAAGAGGCTTCTGGTACACATATGATTTCTTGGACAAATATGCCAAAAAGGGAATAACCCTCAAGCCAGAGAAATTCAGCTTCTGCCGAAGAGAAGTGACCTTTGTCGGATTCCAGCTGGGATGGGATTCCTATGGGCCCACAGAGGAGAGTCTAGCTGCCATCAGGTCTTGGTTTGGCTTTGTCAACCAGTTGGCACCCTTCCTTGCCACTGCCCTGCTGATGGAACCCTTCAGAGACCTCCTGAAGAAGTCTGCAAGCAAGAATGTCTACTGGAATAACCTACAAGAGAGATTCCACCAAGCACAGGAGGCCATATGCAAGCTGGCTCAGGATGAGCTAGTATAGTACTATGACAAGACCCGACCTACGGCAGCCCTAACAGATTGGAGCAGAGATGGGATCGGGTTTGTTATCCTGCAGTAGTACTATGCTTGTACCTCAGCTGATGTCCCATTCTGCTGCAAGGGTGGGTGGCATATTTCCCTATATGGGAACCGTCACTTGTCAAAAGCTGATGTTGAGGGAGAGGCCTTAGCTGTCACATGGTGTCTTAAGAAGGCCAGGCTACTCCTGCTAGGCTGCCCCAACTTATTGATCGTGACTGACCACTGCCTGCTGGTCAAGCTCCTGGGTGATAGAGAGCTGAAGGATATACTGAACCCAAGACTCTTCCTTTTCAAGGAGAAAACCATGCAATACAGGTTTCAGGTAAGATACCTACCAGGGAAGAGGAATTGCGCTGGTTACTTCTTTTCACGCTTCACTGCTCTCCGTTGTGAACCAGATGACAAGGAGTCTGAACTTGAAGAGGATATGACTGCCACCCTTGTCGCTGCTTCAGCCACTGCCCTTGAGCAAGAATGCCTCATACTTGATGAGGAGAGGGTCAAAGTAACAGCCTCTAAAGACCCTGTATACTAGTTGTTGGTAGTTAAAGAGGCAGCAAATGACTGGCACCCACAGAAGGCACAGGAGTTGCCTGCTTACGTCAGTTCTACTCAGTTAGGGACAGGTTATCTATGGTAGAAAACCTGATAGTCTACACTTAGAGCAGCAATGCCCACGTCTGCTCATCCCAGAAGAACTTCGCCCTCAAGTCATTACAGGCCTTCATCCAGGACATCAGGGGGTGGACTCCATGCCCTGCAGGGCTAGGCAATCAGTTTACTGGCCAGGCATGGAAGGTGACCTGCAGAGCCACAGGGATGGATGTGCCTCTTGTGATATACATGCTCCATCACAACTGCTGAAAAAAGAACCACTAGTTAAGCACAGCACATAAAACCCAACCCATTCCAGTCAACGGTGGTGGACATGCTACAATTGGAGGACCATATGTACATGGCCTATGCAGACAGGTTCACCGGGCGGCTGGAAGTCGCACATTTTCCACATGGTACAAAGTCATCAAGAATCATATTAGTGTTGAGGACGTACTTCACAAGATGGGGAGCACCAGAGCTAATCTCGACAGATGGGGGCACAAACCTCATTAGCAAAGGGACCACTTCATTCTTCAGAAAAGGGGGCGGTACTGTACGCCTTTCATCAGTCCATTGGCCCCAGAAGGGCTGAAGCAGCAGTCAAGACTGCCAAGAGGATCATCAGGTCAAATATAGGCAAAGGAGGTAGCCTCGATTGCAAAAAGGCATCTTTGGCAATTCTTCAGTACCTCAACACCCCTCCTAAGCGGTTCGACAAGTCCGCAGCACAGCTTGCTATCGGTAGGCAGCTCAGAGATGGAGTGCCAACGCCCAGGCAGCAGGGTAGGCTGCAGGGTAAGAGTGCAGGATCATGTAACCAAAACCTGGGACCGATCTGGGTTGGTAGTGGAGTCCAAGGGCCACCGACAGTATCTCATTAGGCTGGATGGAAGCGGTAGAGCGTCACTCACAAACAGGAAGCAGCTGAAAGTGCTAAAACAGCAGCCCCCAACGTCGTCAGCCACTTTCTCATGCCCGGACCCCGCTCCACCTCGTCCAAAAAGGCGGACAGTACAACCCTCATGGATGGGCGAGTATGTCATGGGTGATGTTGAGTGTTAACCCATGCTCATGCTTGTGCCACTGTAAAATTGTCGTATATTGTCCCTCATGCTTTTCTTGTCTTCTGTTTTTGATAAGCCGAACTGGCTACAATTAATTTTTGCAGACATATTTTTATGCATATTCATGTTGCTGCCATGCATGTCAATTTATGCTGATACCTGTGCATTAACCATTGCTTTTTTCCTATAAGATTTTTTTTTGCATATTTTCTTTGTGCGTATATATATGTATTTAATACATATTTGCTTATTGCCATCACTGATTATTTCCATTTAATATTGTGCCATTCTCCCATGCCATAATCTTAGGGGGAGGATGTAGGATGGTTGAACATGCGTTGTCTATTGCCGAGAGGGCAGCGCGATTGGCGCCAATGTAGCAACTCATTTGCAGTCACACCTCTGTATAGACTGGACTTGTAATAAAGCACTGGAGTGACACACGGGTTTCCTTCTGTTTCCTACATATACAAATGATGTAACAAGTCTATGCCTTAGCAATATAGAACAAAAAGAGCTAAATGTAACTAATGGAATAAGACAGGGATGCAATGGCTCAACCATATTCTTTCCACTAATAACGTACCTTATAAAAGAAAAACTTGATAGTATAACAGAAGGTTTTAGAAATGAAGTTATAAGGATAGTGGCACTATTATATGCAATAAAAACCCTTATGGAAATAGTGAGCGAATGTGGCAATAGTAATATTATTATATGACGACTGGTATAGTGTCGACGATATGGAAAATATGAAGCATATAGAAGGAATAAAAATAGTTAAGCAGAATATATACTACCTAGGAGTGACAATCAACAACATGGAAGACTAATTAAGAGAACAGATTAAGAGGGCCCAAATCAAAGCAAAGCAGATTGCAAATGGCTAATGCAGTCACCGATAAAAGCTGTAGCAGGGTAAAAATATGAAAATTGTATTAGAAATGGTTAGCGATGCCATCCTTCATGTATGCCATTGAAGTCATGAAACTTGACAAGAAAACCGTAAGTGAATTTCAGAAGATAGACAATCAATTATATAGAACAATTTTTAAAGCGGCAAGTTACACGCAAGTGGTGCGTTAAGTTCTGATATAGGGGCATCTTCCTGCCACTCAAGAGATGTGAAGAATAAACTATTCTACCTGAAACATACATTTGAGAGTGGTGGAAATAGGTTCCTATATGAGATAACTATGGATCAGTATGAAAACAGGAAAACCCCCTGGATATGCAAGTGAAAGAATATATGAAAAAAAAATAAACACAAACTTAAGCAAAATTGAAGCAGATAAAGACAAACAGTTAAAATAAATAATAAACAACTGAGACAGAAAAACATTAAGACTCTACAGAAAATATAAAGAAAACATAAAAGAAGAAATCTGGTATATATGACCAAAAAAAAAAAAAAAAAAAGCTGATCAGTAAGGCCAGACTAGGTACACTAGGATTAAATGATAGAAATAGGATTAAAGGAGAAGATACAAAATGTTTGTGCTGTGAGGAAAAAAAAAATGAAATTTTAGAACATTTCTTACTTTACTGTCAGCATACAATGAGATTAGAAATAGATATAGTTTTGTGCAGCAACCATATCAGGAAAATAAAGAAGAATTGGTAGCTAATATAATCTTATTGGTAGATCTACGGAGGGAGGAAGTGGAAAATAGGAACGAATTTCTAAAAGAAGTGTGGTGTTTCAGAGAGAAGAAACTCAAAGAAACACAAAGAAAGGAGGAATGAAATAAGTAAGGGAGCCGTTTCAAAGGAATATCCCACCTACTACTACTACTGCTGAAAATTGACTGAATATACGTATCAGCCAGGTGGCAGTCGTCCTGTCGGAGTATTTTCAGGTTACTTCAAATGTAAAATAAAGTTGTTGTAATTCAAAGGGTTCGTTGGTGAGTTGTAGTCTTTGCGTTGTTGTTGCTGTCAGTAGGCTCTGGGCTCACCTAGCCTTGTGTAAAGGTAGTAGGCTAGATGCTTACAATGGACTACCTCTATACCTAGGTATTTAGCCTAAATTGACCCTGGTCAAGGTAGTAAGCTTATAGGGTAAACAACCGACTGGACTGGCCAACTTACTGACTACCACGTTTGTGGCCACCCTCCGAAAAAGTACTTTAACACGTCCTAACACCGGAGATGGTCATCAGTCATGAGTTGTTGGTGATGATAGTAGGAGCTCTAAGACCTCTACTTTCGAAGTAAGTAGGGGGAAACACCAGCGACTACCAACCCTTATCACGGTGGACAGGTCTTATTCACTCGATATTTAAATGGTGAAACAAGAATACAATTACAACTCCAAGCATACCATTCAAAAGATTGAAGTTTCGTCAACATAATGTGATAGGGTAAAAACCCGCATGGTACAGGGGTGGACCATGTACGATCAACGTGTACAATCCAAAAAAAGTACATTATAACGCGTCCTGACATCGGAGATGGGCATCAGTCGCGACTTGTTGTTGGTGAGAAACGGAGCTAAAGACCTCTACTCTCCTTTCAAAGTAAGTAGGTATTTTCTCCAAAGTTAGTAATTAAGGCCAAATGTTAAGATTTAGGGTAAAAAACCGCATGGCACAGGGGTGGACCATGTATGATCAATGTGTACAACCCGAAAAAAAGTACATTATAACGCGTCCTGACATCGGAGATGGGCATCAGACGCGACTTCTTGTTGGTGGGAAACGGAGCTAAAGACCTCTACTCTGGTGTCAGGACGCGTTATAATGTACTTTTCTTGGGGTTGTACACATTGATCGTACATGGTCCACCCCTGTACCATGCGGTTTTTTACCCTAAACAGAGGGTAGTGAAATGGTGGTACAAGGCAGTCCAAATCTCACCAAAACGCGTTCAACATTTGTTCCGACACGGCATACAAACCTTCGGTCCTTTTACAATAGGAAGGTACTAGCGGCAGCTGGATAGGTCGTAAGCTTTCGAACAAGGGGTTCGGTAGTTAACTGCTTGTCCGACAGGCGCGCGCGCGCGACTGGGAGGTAAACAAACCACTTTTGCTTTCGGCCTCACAGCGAGTGGACGTGTGTGTTCGACGCTCTCTGCCCGCTTCTCGTCGTTTGCTTTCATGAGTATTTGGTTGTGTTTGTGTGTGAATCATTTGTAAGTACAATCATTTCCTCTCTTATTTCATCATTTGTGAATTGATCAATAATGGAATCTCCACGCCTCGCTACCCCCCGGAGATTATGCCCGGGTACCGAAGGGCGTAAATGCGGAAAGTTCCGTCTCATTCCCGGAAATTGATCCACATATTTTGTGCGCTCGGGTCGGGGGCGCGAATGCACCCGAGCCGAGCCCTGTGAGTAATGTTCTAATTGGTCGGAGCGCAGTGGGCCTTGTACGAAGGCAGGAAGAAGCGAAGGCCTGCAAAGGAGTCGTCGGAAAGCTCTCCCGCGACTCCTTTGGGTTACGGACACTTCGTCTTCTTTCCTGCCGCCCGCTCAGCTCCCACGTTTGGCGCCTTCCCCTTCGGGGGGGGTTTCTAGGTCCTTCTCCTCACCCGACCTGTCGAGTGTGGAGGAGGGCGCTAGATACCCCGATGTCGAGTTGTACTCTGGGTCCTCTATCCGTTCGTCTTCGCGCGAGCGGGTAGAGGATCCTGCTAATCACCCCCCGACTTTTGCTTCCTCAGGTGCGGTTGCCGCGAAGGACGACTCGGACAGGTGTGGGCATCGTTGGGTCTGCAGGGCGTGCCGAGTGTCCAGGGGCTGCTCTAACATCTCGCTGGCTCTGTGGCGGTCACGCATGCTACGGTTACGACCACCACCATGACCCTTTCAACGCCTGGCTATGCTTCACCTCCTCACCTGGTGTACCCCGCACGCGGTCTCTGTCACACCAACTACAAATCGGTGCAGGGGCCAGTCGCCGTACCACGGGGAGTGTGATGCCGCCGCCTGGGTTTGCCGTGCTGCCGCGACCGGACTTCGTGTGCCCGAAGAGCTCGCCCCTGGACCTCCCACCAGTACCTAGGATGTCTGTGGCCGCTGGTCCGTCCACCTGGACCGCCTGTCCACCGCCTGCCGTACCTGCCGTACCTGCCCAGCCGCTGTTCACGGACGTGACGTTACCGACCACTGCTGCCGTTCCTGTACCTGCTCCTGCCGTCTCCACTGCTGTTCCTGTGATACCTGCACCTGCTGACGTTGTTCCTGTTCCTGGCACAGCTGCTCCTGATGCTGATCTGTTCGGACAGGTGCGTCCGGGCCCTGTTGCATCGGCAACAGCAGCCCCGGCTCCGCTCTGGATGACAGATCTGACTCGGTCCTGAGGAGGTTGACGAAGAAGAAGAAGAAGAGGAGGAAGGTGGTCGTCGTCGTCTTCATCGTCTTCTTCGTCGTCGTCATCGTCTGCCACCTCTTCCCCTTCTTCTTCTAAGGCTCCCCCGCCTAAGAAGAAGAAGGTCGCCTCCCCCCCCCTAAGAAGTCTCCTTTGGGAACTTCTAAGGGCCGCCGTCTCGCTCTGGTGAGACGGGGGGTTCTTTTCCGCTGGTCACCCTGCTCCTTTTCGGGGGCAGGACCCGTCTCTTCTTCCGCAAGGAAGAAGACTACGGGGACCAGCCAGGAGTGCGGCTAACACCGCACTTTCCTCACCTGCTGTTAGTGGTTCGACCACGGCAGCAGGATCCGTCTCGGCCTCGTCGTTCGCAGAGGTACCGAGTGTACGGTCGCCTACCAGCGACGTGCAGCTAGGAACCAGACCTCTGAGCCAGCTCAGCGTCAGGTTCACGGCACGGAGCGGAAGACTGGTGACAGCCGCTCACGGCGACTCTCACCAGACCAGCTCTCGCTCTGTGGCGAGCAGCTGGCTACCCACGGGCGGACGTGACGGTCCATGACCGGCCACGGGCTGAGGCTGGGAAGAGGTCCCCCCGTTCGCGGCGCCAGCCACGGCTGGTACCAGCGACGTGACGCGCCGTGAGGATACGCACCGGTCTCACCGTGACAGTGGAGCTCGCCGGTCGCCTGACCGTCACTCTCACAGAGAGCGATCGGGTACGGCAACCAGTACCAGCTCCTCTGACACATGAGACTGGGCCGCTGTTCTCGGCTCCAGCCGTTCTCCACAGCGAGACGGCTCGACTAGGCCGTGCAGCTCGATCGCCACCCCCCCCGGGGGCGGGTTTGACGATCGCCTGCAGTCTTCCAAGTTCCCCACTGTTCTGCCAGCGAGCGAGGAGGAGCGTCAGGGTCTGCCTCTCCCATACCTTCAACCTCCTCGGGTTACACCGGGAATGGGGCGAGGTATTGAGGAGTGATCGTGAGGGGTGGGGCGCCCCTCAGGATCCCACCACGTCGTCCTACGTACCAGGCACGGTTCTCGGACCAGCCAGGTCGTATGCAAAACAAGTGGCTGGAGGAGACCGAGATGTGGCTGTCGCTTCCTCTCCCCTCGAGGGAGGAGGGTCT